>NC_065451.1:143629283-143929283 GCF_917563875.1 Diabrotica virgifera virgifera | reverse complement strand
CACCTGACGAAAGGAATCGTAAAGTTAAGGCAAATCTTTCTTTGGCAGAAATGGTACGTCTCATCTGTGTGGTCTGTTTAGTCATAGATGGGCCTATTAATTGCAGGAGACTTTCGAAATCAGCAGATGCCATCCGACAAAAATGTTCAAATTTACCGGAGCGTTCAAAGGACAAATCATATAGCAGGTCTTTGCAGTTATATCTGCAGTTAAAAATGGAGTAATAACAAATAATATTATTCCACCTGACTTTTTCGTATAGAACTGATTGCACAGAATAGAATGAATAGTATGCACTTAATAATTACCTGTTTCTATTTTTGAATAGTGATACACTCCACCATCTGCGTTTTTTACGTTTGTTTACAACCTTCTTCTTCTTCTTTTGCGCCATGATTACAAAAATAGCACTAGCTATTGCCACATCATCGTCACTCTCCATATTTTCAGTGCAGAAATATGTATGAACACATACAATTTAAAAATAATTATATCTTATGCTGGTGCTTACACTCAGTGAACTAATTTGAAACTGCGATGAATCGCTGATGCTGATATCGAATTACTACGCACTACCACGAATCACGCATCGCGCATCACGAATCGCGAATCGTGCATAGTCTGTAGCCAGCTTCAAATACATACATGTGCGGGCAACATACATCCCCGCAATTATCCTGTCAATTCCTTTTGTAACAAATTTTATTACCACACTCTCTTCTTTCTTTTTTTGATACGTCCTGCAATAACTATGAAATTAGCAGCGCTAATAATTACATCCTGATCTGTATCTGATATTGCGGACAGATCATCAACGAATGCGTTCGTTCGCTACGATGCAAATGGTCTTCCTTTGCAGCGAACGAATAACCAAGCGAACACGTACGAATTCGTTCCTTCATTCGTTCGTTCGTGTTCGCTTTGATTTAAATACACCTTAAAAGAATTATAACATCAATTAAACATGATAATACAATTCTATTTTTTCTAACTTCTTCATTATATAACTTATTAGATAAAGAAATATGTCCAGCTAAAGCACTGTCAAATAATTTGCTTATTTATTCTAACCGTTTTAAACCTAAGCAATTGTTTAAATGTTCTTTCGAAGATTTATGTTTTTGACACTAGCTGATAAATTTTTCAAATCTGAATATCCCTGACTCACCCAAACATGTTGCTTCAAATTTGAAAGCCATAGACAAGGCCAACTATAAAGTGAATTTTTAAAATAACTTCCGTTTAACTATTTATGGTTTTCATACCATATTGTTTTTAACGATCTCGAAAATGGTCGATCGCTTCTCTTATCTGTTGATCAATTTTGTAAATTTGGTATAATACGACCCATTACAATAATTTCTAAACTTTCTTTGATTTTGGCGCCTTCAAAAAGGCGTCTCTGTCAAACTGCGGATTATGTCGTTTAAAATAATTATTTTATTTTGCTATACCCGGTTTCGTCAACGACAAATAGTGGATTATTCCATAATTAAAGTTATTCCAGCAATAAAACTAATACATCTACGTTTCACCAACGTCAAATTTACTTTATTTATTTATCAAATAAATATGCTATTCGAATAAATTGACACGTTAACCTCGCTTTAATTATCTATAACAAAGAAAATTCGTCAGTTTAACTTCAAATTATCAACATTCGTTTAACAAAAAGGTGACTATTAGAATGAAAGTATGTTAATATCACAAGAGATTCAAATTCTCTACCAATTCACTGATAGCCCTTATAGCCGCATCAAGATAAACAATACTGAATAATGAGACTACATAAAGACCTACAATTATATAACCTGGTGGTAGTTGTTTGTTTGAAAGAATTTGAAACTTCAAAAGATCTTTGATAAAATAATGGTTGTTGTAATTATACGCTTTCGTTGATATGTCAGTAACATAGTTTGCTAAGAATTCTGTCGTTGATCCTACACATTACACAATCTGTCTTACTGATAAAATAGGTAAAGAAGAGGTTATTATGGAATACCGTTTACATTTTTAGAAATAACTTACCCTTTTTTGAATAAAACTTCCGAAAATCATCATGACTCCATACTACAACTTATTGCAATGAACTATCACTTGTAAGAAATGAAATATTTGTTTGGTTTTTATAAAACTATTTATTACAAAAAAGTTACAAATGGAAGTTAATATGAAATAGTCGGGTAATATGGAATACATGTTAAAATCATTGAAAAAAATTAGGGTTTATAAAACATTAACTGAAAAGAAATATTTTCGGCTATAAAAACCATATTTTTAAGATTATAATATGCTAGTATCTTCTTTCTCTGTTCCGGTACAATCAAGGTGGGCCCACAAAGAACAGTTTAAGCATTGAATCCAAATCTCTCCTCGTTCATTTCAGGAGAATTTCCATTACAGCATATACATTCAGGGTCGTTGTTTTCTGATTCTTTAGCTAGCCATTTTTTTAGAAATACCTACAATTCCACGGTAACCGACACGCCATCTTGGAAAAATAACGTTTAAACTGATGGACAAAACACTATTAGCTAACAAACGGCCAAGCTATGCAAAACTACATTTTTTTACTTTACAATATGATTAACCTCAATGTTTAAATCAAATGTGCAGTGGTCGATTAAAATGTTTAAAAAATTACATGCAAAAACTTTTGAAGGTCAACTTTTTTCTGTAGCGCATTGTACACCGGCAACAAGCGGTCAACTCTGGCTGCATAAGATAATGGAAGTATTATTCGGCAATTCATGGTATTTTCACACGATGGCAGCACCTTATAGAGCTGTAAACTCGGTATTCCATATTTCCCGACTATTCCATAATACCCTCCTCTCCTCTGCCTTTGGCGATGAGTAAAATTTTGGAGCTGCACCATTATATCAAGGAAGATATTTCTTTTTCCCCCATCGATATAACCCTTCCTTCTAAGTAATTTTACTAAGTTATTATTTTTACTTTGAATTGTTTCAGGGAAATCTTTGTTGATCTGTAAATACGATCCACTTTCTGTTATGATTTTATTAGAAAGTTCTGAGTATTGTTGTTTATTTATAACAACTGTAACATTATCTTTGTCCGCAATAGTTATGAAAATATCAGGATGTTGTTTCCGAAAGAACATGGTTTTACTGAATAGGTTTTATCTCTTTTTAGAAATTACTTCTCTTTTTTCGTAAATTTGTAAATTTATTATAACGGTTAGTTTTAATATTGGTGACTCTCGCTATATGTAGTGTTGTTTTTAGTTTCAGGATTGAAAATGAGTGAAATTATATTCCCTATACCAGAAAGAAGGTTTCTAATGGGTAAATATTTCACCCACCTTGGTTCCAAACTAAATTTGGGACCTACAGTTAGAATATCCAAAATGTCACTAGGAATATCAACGTCAGTAAGATTATTAACCCATTGTGGTTGGGTAACAATCTTACCTTTGATATTGGTATGTTTCAATGCATTCAAGTTATTGATATTTTTGAATTTAACTTTATAAAAAAGTTTAATTATATTGTCTTAACTGTTTGGATACAAAATTTTTTAAAGTTAGCTCACCTGTAATTGAAACTATATCATCTCTGAGTCCTTGTAGCACTATTTGTAATTTATAAATGGCTTTATGGTTGTTAGTAATTTCAATACCTGTTTCAAGTTTGTTTCCTAACCTGCGTGCCTGTCTAGTCGTACGTCCATCATGTCTTGTCTTAACATTAAATTATGAACTGATCTAACGGTTGCGTCTATATGTCGTGAATGGATGTAAATTTTGAGATCTGCATTGTCGTAGAAAAGTTCTGTTATATTCATGTGCTAACTTCATCTTGGCTTTTGACCATTTTTTGAATACATTAACTGTGTTAGGTCCATGGGAGGTCCTAATATTTTCATAAAACCCCATGTCTATCTAAAAAAAGACCAGAAGAGAAGTATTGGCTGACAACGTTAGCAGGATCAAACTTTCCTAAAAACAGGACTGACCAGGGACCTGATTAGTAATAAGTTAAAGATAGATTGATACAGGAAACTATGTAGCTCTGGTAGATACATAAATCTCCACTGGTACCATAAATTTAGTATGAATATAAACCTGATCAAACAAATTAAAATCTTCAGTTTTAAAGTTTTAAACATCTGAAATCCTATTTTCCATAAAAAATCTTAACATTCTTAGAGAACTTTTCTTACAAAATGGGCTCCCCAAAACAATTAGTTTCCAAAATACTTTTTAACACTATGGATATTATCGCAGACCTAGCAAAATGGGAATAACACTACAAACATTATTAATGAGACAATTATTAATGAAATAGTGGAAATATCACAAGATGAACTAAATCCAGCCAACTCAAACACCTCACGGGAGGAACCGTCTTTTGTCACTAGATATTTTACATTACACCTAGTCTGACAAAGTTGCTGAGAATTCATGAAAACATTAAGATTGCATATAGGAATGTACTGACGTTGAGAAAATAAACAACAAGATTTAACACCTCAACTGCTAAAATCAAATGTGATCTACAAGATCTCTTGTGTAGATTGTGAGTTACACTACATTGGCGAAACTAGTAGACAACTAAAAGCCGAATCACACCTCACAAGAGCGAGTGCATGTTACATTCAGAAAGATGTGCACTTGCCACTAATGTAACAAAAAAACTAATACTTTGAAGTTAATTTACTCAATAAATAACACCATTGTGTAAAGAAAACAATTGTATGCTTACAGTTAATGCATAAAAACAACTCTTTGATTTTTTCAATTTAATAATCTTTTGTACTAAATAATTATGGTTTCTTAATATTAAGCTCTGTTTAGACTACTATTAAACAGAAACCGCAGTAAAATTCATAATACATTCATTTTTTCAACATTTCATAATAAATTTTCCCGCACCAACCTTTTTCACAGTTATAAATATCACATAATATATGATTAAATTGAAAAATAATTAATAAAAATCTCAATGACTTTGATTCTTACATTATAATCTTAAAAAAAAAATGAATAACCACTTTCAATTTCGTTGCAAAACGAAAATGCAGCCGAACCATATTCCAGTCCAATCAGAAAGTTGGCCTGGTACGAACACTGGAGGATGACGTGCCTCTGGGTTGTTAGGAAAGAGATTTCTGGCGTAGATCGTCTTCCTCTGAATGGCTTGTTGGACCCTCTGTTCTCTCGCCTCTCTCTTCTTATCTCGAACCCAGATTCCTCGGAACGTCTCGGTTTGTAGCCCAGGGGAAGCTCTGCAGGTGTCTGTCCTGTCGAATTGTTGGCTCGGGTTCTTAGTGTAAAGATGACGTCTCCGACGTAGGTATCCCAGCGTGGATCCTCTGGCGACGTCACTCTGGCTCTTAGTCCCTTCTTTAGCTCTTGAACCCTTCGTTCGACAGGATTGGCTCTCTGGTGGTAGATAGGGCTCTTCTCATGCTCGATGTTGTGTTTGTGCAAGAACCTCTCCCACATATCGGCTCGGAACTGGATTGCGTTGTCTGTAATGATCGTGTTCGGGTGGCCCCATCGGTTGCATATTTCATCCCTCAGGAAGCTGACGCAGTCTCGGCTCTTGGCTGCTGCGATATTCCACCCATCCACTGAGGCAGTCTGTTGCTAAGAGGATGTATCTATTTTTCGTGCCTCTGGCTACTGGATACGGTCGCAGGACGTCGAATGATACTCGTTCCCAGGGGTTCGTCGGCGTTCTTGGTACCACTGGGGCTGCTGGCTGTTGTCGTGCTGATTTTGTTCTGGCGCACGGCAGGCATGACTTCACGTATTTGAAGACGTCTTTTGTTAAAGTTGGCCAGTAGTAGAGGTCTCTGATGGCTCTAGCAGTCTCTTCTTGTCTTGGATGGTTAGCTTCCGCACTGTTATGGTAAACTTGCAGAACCTCTGCGCGGAAGCAACCAGGGACGTAGAGACGGTGGCTACCATTGTTAACGTAGTATGTGGCATTGTCCTCTACCCTGAATTCTTCTAAAAGGCCTCTTTCGACGTCGTTTGCTGGTCCTCGCTCTCTGATTCGGTCCAGCAGCTCAATAAACCTCTGCATGCCGGCGTGGGTCTGGTGGTTTCTCTGTATCCTCGTCTGTAGAGGCATGTCGTTTAGATCATCGAGTATCGGGTGGTCAGCACCAGGTTCGTTGTCGTCCAGTAGACACAGTAGAGGGAAGTTGTCGTCTTCTTCGCTGGGTTGTTGCGGCCAGGCGAGTCGTTCAACCTCTGCGTCAGCGTCATGGACTTCTTCTTCCTCCATCTTATGGTTACGAGAGAGGTGGTCAGGCAGCTCGTTTTCTCGACCACATCGAAGTTGAACTTCTGTAGAAGGAGAGCCCATCTGGACAGCTTGGCTTTGTCGGCTTTGTATCTGTCTAACCATAGCAGGGCTCGGCTGTCCGTGAAGAGTGTGAACTTCTGGTCTTGCAGGTAATGTTTGAACCTCTTGAGGGCCCAGATGACTGCAAGACATTCCTTCTCGTTGATGTGGTACTTCTTCTCTGCTGCCTAAAGTTTGGTCGAGATGTAGGCCACTATCTGTCTGTTCTCGGTTTCCCCTTGGAATAGAACAGCACCCATACCAATGTCTGAAGCATCTGTTTGTAGTTTGAAAGGCAGGCTGGCGTCTGGTCGTTTCAACTCTAGTCTTCCTGATATGGCGTTCTTGACTTGGTTGAACGCTGTCTCGGCTTCTTCGTTCCATTTGCACCTTTTTCTTTTTCCTGCTGTCAGGTCAGTCAGTGGAGTGATCATTTCAGCGAAGTTCGGAATGAAGTCACGGAGCCAGTTTGCGGTGCCCATGAACCCTCTCAGCTGCTTCAGTGTTCTCGGGGTCGAGAAACCTTGTATCTTTTCCCTGTGTCGATCCATTGGCTGGGTGTTGGCAAAAGTGATTTTGTGGCCCAAGTACTCCAGCTCCTGGGCGGCGAAACGGCATTTCCTAAGGGACACCCACAGTCCGTGAGTCCTCAGCCTTTCCAGTACCAGGTGAAGGTGCCTCTGGTGGTTTTCCCAGTTGTCGGAATAGACGATTATGTCGTCCATATACACCTTCACGAATTCATCTACGTAACCAGCGAAGACGGTGGTGACTAACTTCTGGAAGGCGGCAGGACCATTCTTCAAACCGAAGGGCATCACCGTGAACTCATACTGGGAACCATCTGGTAGACTGAACGCAGTCTTTGGCTTGGATTCCTCGTCCAACGGTATCTGCCAGAATCCACTCTTAAGATCAAGGATGGAAAAGATCTTAGATGTACCCAGTTCCTTGATGCTGTCGTGGATTGGTGGTAGGTTTGAGACTTCGTCCACAGTGATGCCGTTGATTTTGCGGTAATCCACCCCCACGCTGGGGGTGCCATCCTTCTTAGTGACTATCACCACTGGGCTGTTGTACGGGCTTTTCGAGGGCCGTATGACCCCGGCAGAAAGCATGTCCTGGACCTCCTGGAACATGATGCGTTTCTTTTCTGGGGGGTATTTGAAAGGCCTCACATTTATTGGCCGGTCATCGGTTAGCTCGATGTGCATCGATGTGGCTTTAGTGGTAGGTTGACGGACCTTGTCGTCGAAGACATCTCTGTAATCTTCGACTGTCTTCTTGACCACACCATATGCAAAGTCTGGGGCCTGGTCTCTCTTCAGCTGGACTTCGTCTGATGTCGGCGTTCTCGTTGGAGCTTCCCAAAATAGGGTACTGCGGCTTTTGGTCCCTGCGTGTAGACATCTCCTGGGAATGTCTACTAGAACCTCCTCGGATTTAAGCCACAGCATACCTAGTACCATATCGTAGTTGAGGTGCTCCATCACCTGACATCGAAGTGTGCTGGTAAGGTCATCTGCGAAGCGGACCTGGACATCGGCTGTTCCCAAACTCTTTGACGTGCGGCCATTGCACGCTAACCGGACTATGGTGGGTTTGTCTTGGATCATCTCCTTCTCAATCAGGCCCATACTGATGAAATTGCTAGAAGCTCCAGTATCTACTAAGGCCTTGATTCTGACTGCGTTGATTTCGGCTGAAATCATCGGGAAATGATGTCTGACGTGTTTCGTCACCATAGGGTTGAGATGGGGCTCCACTGGGGTCCTTAGTGGGCGCCCCCTTCGGCGTTTCCCTTGTTCTGGCTCTGTTGTTGGTCACTTCTTCCCCTCTGGCGTGATGCTGAGAGATTGGAGTGTCCATTGCCTCTTGTTCGCCAGTCGTTTATGGTTTCAGACTTTATTGGGGCTTGGGATGGACGGTTGTCCTCCCTTTGCTGTTGCTGAGGTGGGTTGTCTTGTCGTCGACGCTGACTGGAAGAAGACTGTTGTTCTTGCCTTCTGCTTGAAGACTGAATTTTTCCAGTATCGATTTCAAGCTCATCAGACGATCTGCGAAGGTCTTCTTCTGTTCTCGGCGAGTTGACCTTCATATGAAGTCTCAGCTCGGGACGTAGCAGGTCGATGATGACCCTGCAGCGTCGATCCTCAGGAGTGTCTTGTGCCACTCTGTTGAATAAAGCCATCTTGTCGGATATGAATTCATTCGAGGTCTCATTGTATCTCTGGTGAAGTCCATACAGCTTGGACAGTAGCTTGGTAATCCTCGAGGGATGGCTGAAATGGTCCACCAGTCTTGTGAAGAACGTCTGGTGGTCTAGCTTTGCTGTAGCGTGGTGTTCAGCCCATTCGGCTGCCTCTCCAAAAAGCCCATTTTCTATAACGTAGGCCGTCCAGGACCTCTCTTCTAGGCCCATGTTTCTTAAATGCTCTTGTGCTGTGAGATGAAACTCTTCGGGGCCTTCATACTCACTACCCGTGAATCTAACCAGTGTTGGCCTCCATCTGGGTTGTTGTGGTGGCAGTGGTGCTGGTTCAATGACTCGGTTGGCTTGGTGTATGGCCAACGTTTTGATGGCATCCATCATATCGGCTAATTTTTCTTCCAAATTGTGGAGTTTTATGGTCAGTTTCATTGACTGCTCAGGGTTGGGATCGGTAGTCCCCGTAAGTTGGGCGCCATGTTGCTCTGACTCGCCTTTGGGGTCTTCCACGACGGTCGAGAGCGTTTTCTCACTGTCCCTCTTGGACCTGGTGTCATAGGTTTTCTTCTCCTCGGACATCTTGTTCGTAGATTCTCTCAGGAAGGAGAGACCGTAAAGACTATCGTCACGGCCTTGTTTGCACAAAGCAGGGCTCCCAGACCTCTATCTCCCTTATATAGGAGAGCCTACGATGTCAAGGAAACAGAAAACGAGAAAACAAGTTAAATATATATCGTCAGCTGACAAGTAAAACTCACTAAGTGACATTTTGAAAGAACAGAGATATTCAAGTTTTAAAGCATATTCTAATGTAAAAAATCCATTTTTGAGCCAATGTTATAACAGAAGGTAATTATTTTGAAAAACAAGTTTAGGCTACATTATGTTATAGGATTTTTATTAAAATATTGTGTATTTTTGAAGTTTTTGATAAAAATGTAGATAATGAATTTTACCTGCCGTAAAACTGTATAAAAATTCATATAAATAATAAAAACCTATTCTAATGTAATAAATCCATTTTTGAACCAATGTTTAAGAGAAGGTAATTATTTTGAGATACAAGTTTAGGCTACATTATGATATAGAATTTTATTAAAATATTGTGTATTTTTGAAGTTTTCGAGAAGAAATGTAGTTAGTGAATTTTACCTGCCGTAATATTGTCTAAAAACCCATATAAATAAAAAAATTATATAGTTTAACTTTTATTATTTTTTATTTAACACAATTATTATTTAATGCAAAATAAATAAAAAAACTATCTTTAATCATTCATCTTCCTCATCATAATTTGGCTCTGGCAAGCGGCCATCTGTAAGTGACTTTTTTGTTGGCAAATTCTTATACCACAAAACCACTTCCTTTGGAATATGCCCTGAATTGGCTAGTTTCATTAAGTCAGCCTTTTTCTGTTCAGAAATAGGTAGTAAATTATTATACGCTGGTTTCAACTCAATAATATTGGTTCTAAGACGTCCCTTGCCAGCTGCATTGATCTTTTTGTAATGAGATGTATGGTCGTATCTGTAAAACATTGTATTAGGGTATCCTTTTTCAAATCTTATGCTTTTAATTTTAAGCCATGACACAATTTCGCCAGTTTCATCTTTGTTCCGGTTTTTAATACAATTCGAAGCCAAATCACTAAGATCATAAAAGTCATTAAATTTCAGCAAATTTAGGCAAAGGGGCATAGGCCCCTTTTTTATTTTTATTTCCCTTTGGACTTCTGGCACTTTTAAAGATGTCGACCCAGTCATTCATTGTAAATGCCGATTTGTATTTTTTGGCCGATTCTATGGCAGAATGCATCGAGTCACATTCCGTATGCGAGTGACCAGACTCTAAGAACTTAAGTTCGATTTTTTTTAAATTTAGTATATTTGTTACCGAATATAGTAATATTGATGCCACATTCTGGTTTCGGTTTTGGCCGCCACATGTATCACAAAACAAAGAAACGTCAGTGACTGTAGTAGGAAGTGATTTTAAAAACCGATATAAAATAGAGCCTATTTCACTGCTACCCCTTTTGCCATGTAGTTCATTCCAAGTATAGCATTGAGCTATTTCTCCGTAGCCAACATAAATAGTTAAATTATAGACACAAATTTTTCGTGAATAATAGAATAAAGAGACCCCAGAATATGGAAGCTGCAATACACTTTGTAAGTCGAATGAACACATTACAAATGATGGATCATTTTTACATTTCAACTTGTCGTTTTCTTTTGCTTCATTACACTGACTTTTTCGAATTAGATGGAAGGTATATTCCGTTTCTAAATTTTTTTTATCACTAATAGATGCCTGGTTATATTTAGAACAAGTGGCACACATCTTTTTTAGGTTTAAAAAAAGAGTAATTATAATGATTGCAAAAAATGCGGCGGTGTGTTTTTTCACTTACTCCTTCTATATTATTCTCCTTGCAGAAATCGTCTTTATAAAGATTATACATTTTCGAAATTGATAATGTACTGTCTAAATATAATTTTTTAGAAGATTTGCGTACGTAATGGGATTCCATTACAGGAAAACTATCAATGTGTTTTTTCACCATGTTTAAGTCTTTTTCGCTAGTTTTGTTACCTGGTGCTTTTTTCCTTTCTTATCCTCTCCAGAAAAGCAGCAAACAGAACTGACATTTTTTATCGCTGTGTTGATAGGACCATTCAAAATACACAAGGTTTTCTGAAAAAATTGAGCACAAACCCTATGTCTACCATTATCATTTTTCAAAAAATATGTCTTTGATAAGCTGCGAGCATTGTGATTATTACTTTTACTCACTGTTCTACGTTTTGGTTGATTTACTTGAACAAATTTTAAAATGTAATCCTTTTGCCTATTATAATTTTGAAAACCCCAATATGCTTTACATATTTTATGTCTATCTTCTTCAGTGAAAAAAGTAGTACATTTAAATTTACAATTTGTACAGTCTATATCTTTTGGGATTTTGGCTGAACAGATTTTCTTTTTGTTTCTATAAGGTAGACATTGAGATCTTTGAGACTTGGTTATATTTGATTTCCATCCATTACTATTACTTTTTCTTTTTCTAGTTAATTGTTTTTCTTCTTTATTTTCAATTTCATAATCAGAAAAATCGCTGATATCAAAATCTTGTGTAGGTGAAACAACAAATGTGGGATCATCGTCAGAATTTATTGAAAAATCATCATTTGTGTCTAAGCTGTAATCTATAGGTGAACGATTATTCCCCTTGTCCTAAAAAAAATGAAAATAAGAATCGAATGGGAATAATGATTTCAAAATAAAAACTTACACTGCTGTCTTTTATGTGCTCAGCTCGTGATTTCTCGGGATCAAAATCTTGTGTAGGTGAATCAGTTAATGTGGGATCATCGTCAGAATTTACTGAAAAATCATCGTCTGTGTCAAAGCTATAATCTACAAGTGAATGATGATTCCCCTTGTCCTAAAAAATCAACCAAAATAAGAATCCAAGAGGAATGATTTCAAAATAAAAACTTACACTGCTGTCGTTTATATGCTCAGTTCGTGATTTCTCGGGTTGAGGATGTATAATTAAATTGGTTTTATCTGAACAAACTTTTCTTCTTTCAAATACAATAGATTTGGCATTCTAAAAATTAAATTTAAACTCAAAACATCATCGAAACACTAATAATAGATACCTAATGAAATTTACAGTTTAAGTTTTACTTACATTATTTTGAATCTCCTGGTTTTTTTGGTCTTGACAAACAAGATTCAACATTTTCATACCTCTTGAAGACATTGTTAAAGACTTTAAACAGAGGTTTAAACAAATTTTCACTTATTACACCAATTATTATAATTTAATAACAGTAAACAACATTAAATTACGAACCACGTCGTCTAACTGAAGTAACATAACCTACAAAACAGCCGACGTTTGCATGCAAACGTCGGCAAGAAAAACTCACTAACTGCAATCATGACATTTACCTGCCGGGATTTTGTAAAATTTTGCAAATAATGAATTATGTCGAATTGAAAGTCGGTGTAGAAACGATAATTGTAGATCGTGACTTTTTCCAGGCAAAGATATTAAACCATTAATGCATTTGGTGACAAAATCTCAATTTCGATAATTTTTGTAGATAGTGAGTTTTACTTGTCAGCTGACGATATACACTATCTTGTGACTATGAAATGACAAAGATAGTGTAAAAATTCTCTAAGTGGAGAAAGTATGTATATAGTTATGCACAGGATACTATATATATATATATATATATATATATATATATATATATATATATATATATATATATATATATATATATATATATATATATATATATATAGTTTAGTTATTTCCTGACCGTAAATTATTAAATAGAAATTTTTTAATTCCTGGGTTTTCGGTCTGATAAAAATAAAACACTTTATTATGGCTTAAACGTTTCGGCTAATTGCCATTTTCAATAAGCACTTTAATGAATAATTGTAAACATTACATAAAACAAAACAAAAGACTAAAATTTACATTGCACTTGTTGGCTTGGCGTTTTGTTGTGGGCCACAATAGATAATTACTAGTCGGGGCACCGGTGGGGTTCGAATCTAACTGAAATGCAATTATCTATTTTTCATTTTACTGTATTCTCCAGTAAGAGACGAATTGGTTAGCCCAAACGGTGTTTGCATGATGTATTGTCGGAAAAAGGACTCCGTTACATCGCCTTTCATAGCTTTATTGTTATAAAGCTTGATTTTGCTATTCGCCGGGCTACCAAGAGAATAATTATTTTCTCTTTTCACATATATATATATATATATATATATATATATATATATATATATATATATATATATATATATATATATATATATATGTTTGAATAACGGCAAATATATATATATATATATATATATATATATATATATATATATATATATATATATATATATATATATATATATATATATATATATATATATATTTCACTTATTCTCTAATATTTTCATGTTCAAAAATTGGCAATAATCAAAGTCTGATACAAACAAGTGTCACCTAAAATCACTATAACGAGCGATAAAGTCAGTTCAACAAAGTGACGAGAGATAGTACATATATAGATTCACATGAATAAATGTATAAGTGCTAAGGTATATATGCATTAACGTAGAGCAAATCAAATCAATTAAATTGTTGCAAACAAGTGTCAGTATACATACAGATATGAATACCAACCTCAAACACGCGCAACTGTATATAGTATATATATAGAAATGCAAAAAGTTAGTATATATATATATATATATATATATATATATATATATATATATATATATATATCAAACAGATGAAATAGAGAATGTGGAAAAATCCCCTTACGAACAATTCACACATCCACCATTTCGGGTTGGGAAAAATTTTTTGAATAGAATCAAAGATCCAAACACCAGTTCTTAGAAATGTGTTTCGCCCTCTTCAACCTCTCTGGGCTTATCAATAAAGATGAGAGGTTGAATATCTTTAGACACATTCCAATCAAAAAAACAACATTCGAGACCTAGACATAGAAGGTGCGTAAATCTACTTTTTGTCCCTTGGCAAAACTTACATAATTATACCAAGTTTCATTAATATTTCATAACCATATATACATTAACTTTTCAGGTTTATATATATATATATATATATATATATATATATATATATATATATATATATATATCGTACATCTACAACCCGAAATGGTGGATGTGTGAATTGTTCGTAAGGGGATTTTTCCACATTCTCTATTTCATCTGTTTGATTTCGTACGAGTGGTCGTCAAACCATTAACCTTGGATCTTTTGATCACTGAGTGTGTTTCAAGGATCTACATCTCATGTTTTTAAATATATATATATATATATAAATTATAAATTACTTTTATATAAATAATTTAAAACTTCTAATTAAACTTGATCAAAAAATCTTACTAATTTTTTTTAAATTTTACCTTAATTTATAATTTCAACAGTAATTTATAAAATTTAAAAAATACTTTCTTAATTATCATTGACCCTATTGGTCGTTTACTAAATTGATCATCTTTAAAAATTTTTGTTAGATATTTCAAATAATGCCATGTCATGAATGTCCAAGTGTCATTTTATATTTCGTCGATTTTGAAGTTGAACTAAATTATAAAAAAAATTTTTATTTGAATAATTTTGTTTTATCGAGACATTACATGACCATTTTAATAAGTACAATTCTCATTTTAATGACCACCTATTTGAAATATCCTCAATAAGTTGTAAGTACATATAATTTTATATACATATTTTCATATTGTTTCACATATATAATATAATTGTAGCACCCTGACGATGTTCATAATCATGAACGAAAGCTCGGAATAAAGACTTAAAAGAGTACACTTATCAATTGCTGCATAACCCAATAACCAAAAACTGTACATTTACTGTCAGCAAAGACTCATTGTCTTCTTATATATATATATATATATATAAACATAAGATGTAGATCTTTGAAACACACTCAGTGAACCAAAGATCCAAGGTTATTGGTTTAACGATTTAAACACATTTCTAAGAACTGGTGTTTGGATCTTTGATTCTATCGAAAAATTTTTCCCAGCCCGAAATGGGTGGATGTGTGAATTGTTCGTAAGGGGATTTTTCCACATTCTCTATTTCATCTATTTTATATATATATATATATATATAATATATATATATATATATATATATATATATATATATATATATATATATAAACCTGAAAAGTTAATGTATATATGGTTATGAAATATTAATGAAACTTGGTATAATTATGTAAGTTTTGCCAAGGGACAAAAAGGTTAGAACATAAACATTAATATTAAAGATTATTAAATAGTAACGCCAGGTTAGTATACATATACATATGCAAATGAGCAAGCTGTAAGAAATGCTGTATATATTAGTACCTAGGAATAAATAATTAGTAATCTGAAATATAACTAAAGTGTTAGTAAATTATTATGAAAAGAAAATGTTAATATGTTTATATAAGTAGTTAATATTAAGAAATGCAAGTTAGTAAAATGTTATATGGTTAACAATGTACAAATATGCCACGGATTCTATTATCACAGAATCCGCGGAAAAATCCCTGTAAAAAGGTAGAAAAACAAGAAATCGAATATTATATATTCACAAATATCGTTGGCAAATACCAACAGCAAAATATAGCTTTAATAAAAGCTTATTTACTTTCTTACATTCAAATTATACCGTTAAGGTATTTCTGAATATCTGAAAACGCAGAAAATCAAGGAAACAAGAAAAACAAAGATTTCAGTGGTAAAGATACCAGAAGGTCTCTAAGTCTTCTCGTAGTCGGCGAAAATCTGCTGATGAAGCATATATAAACTTGTTGTTTATACCCCGTTTAGGCTTAAGCCTCTTCAGGGTGAAGGAACCTCCTTTTCAGGAGTGTGGGGATGATAGAGTGAGCTTGTTGTGAATGTTAGGTGAATGGTGGAGAGGCAAAGCTGCCAGTGAATCAGGGGTTCAGAAGGTGGTTTTAGCACAGAAGCTGTAGAGGTGAAGGAGAGAAGTTGCCGTAGCCTAGTGAAGCGTCCAGTCAGCCAAGGAAGGTCCAAATCTGTCACCAAAGAGGAACGGCTCTTGGATCAGCGTGTGGGGATGCAGCTTGGTTATCTGCGATACATTAGGGTAGTTTGTTCTAAAATTCCGTAGTACTCATCGGGTAGTTCATTTCTGGCCAATTGTAGAAGGTTGGCCGGAGGGAATGGAACTTTGTTTTTGGGGGTCCCGGTGAGTATGTGACCTTGCCGATTGCAAGGGGTGGGTAGAACATATTTCGCTCTGTGGTTATTTCCATTAATCGTACGCATAACGTATTTGTTGCTGAGAGAACGTATTCTCTCATTGATGATGGGTATTTTTGCGAGTGGGTGTACCAATACCGACGGATATCTCCAGTGCTTCCTGAGGCATTTTCTGAGTATTCCGCGTTCTCAACCGAGGATATTGTTGGTATATTTTCGGTTTAGTGAGGCATAGAGGACCGCCCTGTAGTCGATAATGGGTCTTATGTATGTTTTGTAAGTGTGTAGGAGAGTCTTGCTTGATGTGCCTCCAAACGTTCCAGATAGTGCTCCAAGGAGTTTAGCTCTATTTCTTACCTTGTTTAAGGTGTGTTGAATGTCAGTGTTCCAGTTGAGTGTCCTGCTAAAATGGACCCCCAAGTAGACCACCGACGGGCGATATTCAAGAGCTTCTCCTTGAAGGGTTATTCTAGCCCTTTCGTTCTTAGAACTTTTAGGGTGTCTGAAGGCTATCATTTGGGTTTTTGTTGGATTGAGGGTGACTCTCCATTTGTTACACCATGTAACAACCTTGTTTAGTTGTGTTTGGGCCCTATCGAAGACAGAGGGGTGCCTCAGCGTGCCATGTGCAGTACCCGAAGTAAGCAGAGCAGTATCGTCGGCGTAAAGTAGGATTGACTCGGTTCGATTAATGGGATGGGGGATGTCACTGTTGTATGCTGTGTATAGTATAGGAGCTAATATTGACCCTTGTGGTACTCCTGCTTGTGGAGTAAATGGGGTGGAGAATTGGTTGGCGACTTTGACACGAATTGTTCGATCTGAGAGATAGGAATGAATGAGTTTGATAAAGGTTATAGGCAGTCCAAATCGGCGGAGTTTTTCGATCAGACCTGGGTGCCAGACCTGATCAAAGGCCTTTTGAACGTCTAGGAAGATGCCTACAGCATATTTTCTATGCTCATTTATGGTTTGGGAGATGAAAGTGGCCGCTTCAATCAATGTGTTGCGTGTGGAATGTTCAGCTCTGAATCCGAATTGAAAACTGGGAAGAATGTGGTTTGTCTCTAGGAATTCTATGAGTCTCTCCTTGAGGATCCTCTCGTAGACTTTACCTAGTGTGTTTAGTAGAGAAATAGGTCTATAGGATTCTGTGCTGGTGGGTGGTTTCCTAGGTTTAGGAATCATGACTGTGTTGGCTACTTTCCATGTAGTTGGAAAGTAGCTCAATCTAAGACATGCATTGATTGTGTTGGTTAGCGGCGGAATGATACTCTCGGGAAATTTTTTGGGGCATCTTCTGTGGATACCATCTGGGCCAGGAGATGTGTTTTTGCCTATGTTACACATCTGCCTGACGGTTTCCTCCTCCACAGGAGCCACCATCGGATGAGGGTAGGCTGCCATGTGTTGGGGGGTTAGGAGTATTTCTTCCACTCTCATTTCGATATTGCGCCTGTGTCGCTCGTTAAAGTTTGGGTTATTAGGTGAGATGAAGGCTGCTTGGAGGGAGCTTTTGAAAGCTTCAGCCTTATTTAGTGGATTGTTAAGAATGACGTTATTGACTACAAGATGTGAATGAGGTTTTGATTTTTGTTTAGTTAGGATTTTGAACTTGTTCCAGAATTTACTCCCTTCTCTATAGTCCAGTTGGGAAGTAACATGCCTCCACTGGGCTTGTTTCAGCCTGTTGACCTCCAACCTGATGGACTCTGAGAGTCGGTTGTATTCTGTTTTGACGAGGGGGTCTCGAAATCTTTTATACTCTCTGATAAGTCGTCGCTTTGTTTTGATGTTACCGATTATTCTGGGAGGTAGAACTGGAGTATATAGATTGTATCGAGTTACTGGAATTGCTAAGGACGAGGCTTCCTGTAGAAGGCTCTCAATTTTAGAGATTCCTGTGTCAACTTCATTGGTGGTTGACATATTACCTAACTGAGGAATGTTATGGTTGATGTAATCTTGGAATAGTTCCCAATTAGCTTTACGATAATCTTCCCTATATATGACAGGTCTTATTTGTGGAGGGTCTGTGAAGTTAGTTTTCACTAACAATGGAAGGTGGTCAGAGGTTATTGAATCAGCGATGAAGCATTCATCATCGAACATACCCAGCACACTATCTGTACAAAGGATATGGTCGATAATGGACATTCCAGCCTGTCCAAAAAACGTGACTTCCGAGTTGGTGATTCTGGATATTGGCAGATCAAGAAGTAGATTTGTGAGCGTTCTGCCTGCTGGATTTATTGAAATATCACCGAATTGGGTTTGCCTGCTATTGAGATCGCCCATCAACACTGAGTTGAGTGTGGAAAAATACTCTAACAGCAGGTCGGAAAGGGGTTGATTCGGATGTTTATAATAGGAGATTATCGTAATTTTGATGTTATTTTGTACATAAATGTCAACTGCCAGGAAATCCAGGTCTGGGAGTTGGATATGGGGGGGGGGGGGAGGATATGGGGAGAGGTAGGTATGCTGTTGTGTATAAGTAAGCCGTTTCCACGGCTGACCTGGCTTTTGGGAAGATGGTAAGAAGTGTAGCCTGTAAAATTAGGCGTAGTTTTTGACAGGGTATCGGTGAGGGATAGGATTTGTATATTGTTGTCAAAGAGCAGTTGTTTGATTAAAGCTCTCTTTCTACCAATACCCTCACAGTTGACTGTACCCAATACACAGTTGAATGTGACTTTTAAGGATTAGTGGAGGGTAACAAAGGTTATTTCTAACCTATTGTTCCTTGGATGTGGTACCATGCGGTGACCAAAGTAAGTTGTGCATAGATCGGATGCATACTTGCCAATAGTGTCCCTCCTGTCAGGAAGGACGTTTAGCAGAAGCATGGTGATAATTTCCATCACCAGCTTAGCATCTTCTGTAAGGTTAGCTGAAGGAACCTTCCTCTCAGCAACAATTGGTTTCAATTCTTTATATGAGGAAGCTGGTTCCTGCCTTTTGGGGCAACTCGGGTGCCAGGCAGGGTGTTTGCCCTTGCAATTTGGGCAGGTCGGGTTTGATTGAGTTTTGCACTCGGTAGACTTGTGCTCGCCACTGCCGCAATAAGGGCAAGTCACTTGTCTCTTGGAACACTCTGCAATTTCGTGGCCGCTTTTGCAGCAACGGCTGCAATATTTGGTAATGGGCCGGACGAAGTTTGGGTTTCTCGGTGCCTCGCAAGGTCTGTTCAGCCCGTCAATGACGATTCCACTGGTCAGAGCACTTTTTAAATGCACCTCGGAGTCGAGGAAAAGCCGGACTAGCCTGGTTGGTTTGTCGAACTGTCTAGAGACAATCCGACGGAGCTTGTTGAATGGAAAATTGATTTCCTTGAGGCTTTGGCCTAATTCCTCCTCGGAGATACTTGTGTCAATGTCGGTGACAACTAATTGGAAATCCGAGAGTTTGGTAGATGTATTTGGCTTGTTAGTAAGGGACCGAGTGGGAGGTGAGTTTTTCAACTCGATGCAGATGCTGGGGTCGCCAGTACGTGCCTGTAGCCTTCTGGTTACTTCCTTGAGGTCAACCAATTGGTTGGTCTCAAGGTATGCTAATTTGTCCTTAAGGACCATTCTAATGTTAACCATGACGCCCCTCAAAAGCTCGTGGGTGTTAACCAACAGAAAGAGCTTCCTCTGGGTGTCATAGGTATCTGGTATATATAGTATTTTGTAGTAAAAGTGTTTTTCTTGAGGCAGACTGGCTTCCTCAGCGGCCGTCGAGGTCCGTGGGACCTCATTGGCAGTTGTTTCCGGATTTGAGGCTTTTGAAGTAGATGGAGCATGTTGATTGGTTGATGTAGTGGTAGATTTGGTATGAGTTTCAGAATTGCCAGAGTGTGCCCGAGTGCTTTTCTTGGCCTTCTGAGAGGTTTTACGAGACCTGGTTTTGGTTTGCTTAGGCAAACCAGAGGATGCTCTAGACCCAGAACGAGTTCTGGACCTAGCTGGTGACTTTATTTTTGGAGGTTTAGTTTCCTTGGACTGTCCCTAAGAGGTTGCGGCCTCTCCTATTGGAGAGTCCTCTGGTATGGGAGAGAGGATTGGAAACATCTCCTCGTATCTGAACTCCATGGTTGGAGTAGATGTGGAGGATTCGCCAGAAGTATTTCCCTCCTCTGAAGGAGTTGGGATCTTCTGGTGAAGCATTTTGAAGATGCGTGGCAAGACATTAGGATACTTGTCGTATGCAGAACATAATGTTTGAGAAAATTCTTGGAGGAATTTTTCCTCTTCGCTGACTGGTTCGTTCACTGGTTCTACGGCTGTTGGAGAAGGGGTAGCCCCCTGAGACGATGGGTTCCCATCTCAGGGGTCTGCATTGTCTCGTGAGGCTACGCCTATATGTGGGGAGGATAGTTGTAAAAGAGCGGATATTTTATGTCTTTTCCTGCTAGCCGGTGGCAGACTCACCTAATACAATGCAATTTTGATGTAATGTCAAAAAAATATAAAATTGGAATGTCAGTCAAGTTCAAGTAAAAGTTTTTGTAGATGTTGTCCTGTAATTACGTTTGTAGAAAAAATATTGTATGATATGCGTGTTAAAAAGTACATTTTTACAGGCGTGCCTTAAACGTGTACTTTTAACACTTATATCATAAATAACTATTAAATAACATGATTATAACCGCCAGATAGCACCGCTAGTGACAATCAGCTCAATACTTTTATTATATATATTATAATAATATATAAATACATGGATTATAGAAAATTAATTAAATATAAATACAAAGAGGTGTTCGACAAGGGTGTATACTTTCACCAATATTATTTCATATATACTCGGAAGACATATTAAGTAAGGCAATGGATGAACAAAACGTGGCATTAGAATTAATGGCATAATCATAAAAAATAACCTGAGATACGCTGATGATACAGTTCTTTTAGCCGAATCACATGAAGACCTACAGATACTGCTTAATAAAGTGACCTTGGTAAGTGAAGAATATTCCACTTACACATAGTACATGTTTTCCGGAACCTGTTTGGCCATACGCCAAGATAATTGCATTTTGTAACCTGAGATACGCTGATGATACAGACCTTTTACAGTCAGCGAAAAAGGTACCTAATATTAATAAAAATGTTAATTCAGACAACAAAAGCAATACTTACAATTTGTCCAATTCTTGGTTTTATTGGAACAACAAAGCGATGTTCATCAATTCATTACTTTCATTAGTTGATCCAATGTATTACGTTTATTGAATGGATGAACATCCATTTATTAATATACATATAATACTTTCATTATGTATACCATAATATCACTTTATTGATATTACGAACACTGTTCACGGAGTCAACGAACAATATTCATTAGGGTTGATCCAATGTATTACGTTTATTGAATGGATGAACATCCATTTATTAATATACATATAATACTTTCATTATGTATACCATAATATCACTTTATTGATATTACGAACACTGTTCACGGAGTCAACGAACAATATTCATTAGGGTGGAGCGTCGGTATACGTGTAAATTTTTTTTTAGAAAATGAAGACGCCTGACTGCGGGAATGTTGTAATATAGAATATGGAATTTTTTCATGTTTTTTGTTTTTTTTGCTGGCATCCCCTCCACCGCAACAGCGTCGGTATATATGTGGAATATAGGTAAAAAAAATTGTGCAAATGATGACGCCTGACTGCGGGGAAGTTTTAATTTAGAATATAGATATTTTTAATGCTTTTTGTTTTGTTGTGACGGTATCCCCTCCATCGCCACCAAATTTTTTTAACATTTTTTTTCGGAAAATGATTTTTGAACCATTTTAGTTAAGATGAAGTGATGTTAAATTCTTTTAATGACATTTCCTTTGTATCCATACAATTTTCCCTTTAATAGTGATTTTTGATACCCTCCAGTACTACTCACAACATTTCCAGTCATCCATAAATTAAAATGCTAAACTAGACCACAGTATTTATTATTTTTTCAATTATTACTACAATAAATTTAAACTAACGTATGTGAACAATTTACAGGTTTTTGAAATAAAATCTTTCTTGCTTTCAAATGTCGGCATGATAGATCTTGAAGCTAGTTGGTTTCTAATTAGCCCATAATCTTGTCTTTCATATCCACAAACTCTAAGAGATGCTTCAGTTACCATTTTGACTGCTCTTTCCACGGGCTGTGTGTGACAAGGATACTGTTTTATATGAGAAATTTCGGATTTCTCTGGGTCTTCTACTATTTCTTTCAACTGGGCATCCGTCAATCGAGCAGTTATGGGTTGTTCAGTCCATAGGATGGTTTGACAATCCACTAGTTCATAGTAGTTTTTAGCCTTAAAGTTGAATTCCGGAACTGCAAAACTACCAATATTTGATTTACCGGCACTTGCGGTCCTACACTTTAAAATTCTCCGATAAGCTAGCTGTCTTAGATGTTTGCGCTCATCCCAAAACATAGAAAGTAGTATATTTTCAAGGTGTCCAAAAAACCCGTTTCTATTAATTACTTTGAAATAACATTTTTTAAATCGTCGGGCAAATAATGGCATAGGTCAATGTACTTGAATATATGTTGTGCGCCATAAACGCAGGAAGATTTTGTTTTGATCAAAAACACATGGGAGCGTAAATAAACGTTGCCAATGTAACTAAATTCTTAGTCGGATTTTTAGTACTAACATACAAGCGAAGGATTCGGTTAGCAGTAGTTAACCAACGGGAATGAACTAGTTTTCCAGGGTCACGTTTGGAAAGACCTTCGGAGCAACTACCGTTTATTACTGATGAACATATTTGATGTAAATAGTTTTGATCCGTACTCAACTCAAAAGTAATATCGGGTAGTTCTGATTCTATACTAGAAAACTCCACAATCGGAAGCTTTTCGCAGTTATGTAAAAGCGCTCCAATAGGCCCGCGAAATGCACGAGGGCCATTTGTTTCACCATGAAGATGCTGTAGCAAATGTCGCAAAGGAAGTTCGTTCGCGTGGAATTGGCAAATAAACCATTGCAAGGGCCGCCCAATTGTTTTTTCCAACAACGAAATAATTCCGCCCTTACTTCCTACATTGGTATTTGTTCCGTCACATCCAATTACCTCTAAACTGTCTAATGAAATCGAAGAGATTTGAAAGAAATGATCGAATGCATCTAAAATATTACCTGCCGTTCCAGAGATAGGAGATACATGGCCCAGATATTTTGAATCAGGTTCTTGTATTAAACTAATGTGTTCTTCTACTATTGTTGTTTTCCTATTCTCGTCAAAAATTAATGTTTTATCTTCACGACCGTCGAAGTACAAACCAAGCAAAATTGTTGATTTTGAGAATTTTTGAAGATCTACTCTATTTTGTTGTCTTGCGCGTCTAACTTTACGGCGGTCAAGAATATTTTGAGTGTCTTCGTTGTTGACTATTCCATAATCTTGTAACACTGCCGAAGCTATTGCAGCACCTGCTCTGTCTGATACCGCGTATCTATCTAACTAAGTTTTAGCTAACTCAGAGAGATTCCTTGTGTTACGTTTTGGTCGGTTGTAATATAGTTTGATCATCAGAAATAACGACAGATTGCTCCTTTTTCTTTTCAGGTTGGGTTACGTCATATCTACAATTACGTTAAATTTCTAGTTCCATACCATCTACTTTTCTGTTATAGGAGGAGCTAGGTTTTGCGTCATCAATTATATTGTTTCCTTTATTACACTTACTTCTCATTTCCGTTTTTGTTGTTACCGAACAGCTTCAAAATCTACAGAGCCAATCATCCTTTGCCGACATGACCTCTGGTCTTGGAGAAATGGGCGTTCCTTTATGGGCACCTAAAACAATATTGGAGTTTATACGTTTCTGTAACGACTCGTTTAAATAACAGTTACATATTAAATTAATTATCAACTTATTTCCTTACCTTGTTCTGCTTTAAACACATTTGACATGAATTCAAATTGTCAATAGTAATACCACTAGTGATTCAATTTTCGCGATAAGTCTGTCGATTTACTTCTAAACGAAACTGAGTTGCTTGAAAACACCACGAGTCCGTAGGACGAGTGGTGTTTTCTTTAAGCAACTCAGTTGAGTTTAGAAATAAAAGACAGACTTATAAGATAAATTAAATCACGAGTGGTATTTTATTAGACTATTTCACGAACAAAGTGATAGGTCAAAAATTCAGTAGAATGAGAGGAAGGAATTTAATAATAATACATTTAATCTAGGTAACCCAAATCTACCCATTTTTTTAATAATTCACAATTAGTCATAATCATGAAATATTTATTATAACTATAAATAATTTGTTATAATTATTTTTTACCTATAACAATAAATAATTTGTACACGAAAAAAATACATTATTCTCGACTATAATTATTATAAACGGTGCAATTGTAAAAATTTTGAATAGTATGACCGTTATTAGGTGGATACAATGTATTGTTGCTATTATTACTTGATGTACTTGGAGTATTCCTAAAAGTATTCACTATGTTCTGATGATGTTCGGCACTAAGATGTAAATACGGTTTCATCGAGTTCGAACTTCCATGTCCAGTAATTTTCCTAGCTTGTTGTTCACTAACGCCAGATTGTAGTAACTGACTAACTGCAGTGGCACGATTAGAGTGATTCGTTATTTTCACTTTTTTAGTGTCTAATCCTATCTTTTCTGCAGACATTTTTGTCCATTTGGATATTGTATTAATACCAATAGGACAATTCTTGTACCAATTACTATTATTATATTTATTCCACTTGCCATTCACAGTCAGAAAAAGTCTATCATTGGTAATAGTTTCCCTTTTCGATATAAGTTTCCGGTATAATCTCACAGGACACATTTCAGGATTCTTCAAATTTTGAGTAAGCCATTTATTATCTGCACAGTTTTTATCACCACCTTGGCGGGTTTTGGAGAATATCGGGTTATATGCAATTCTGTTTGTTAAACAGCCTTTGTTGTTAGTATCTTCCTTGAAAAAATGTAACATGAAAAAACTTGCTTCGTTACCTCTCCAAGCTAATTCTACGGCAGCTATATGAAAAAACTTCTTTTGGAGTCCCTCTGGCGTGTCTTCGTCCCATTGTAAGCACATATTTTTATATTCATCCGAAGTCATAGCGACAGAACTCATTTTCCTTTTATCGGGTACAGTTTGCAACAATTTTCTCTTACTATCACGAGCCGCTCTCGCTTCCTTGAAGGTTATATCTTTGAAGGGATCAATATGTCTCTGATACTCACAGAAATATTTTTCTTGTACCAATTTTGCAGTAGTGTTCCATATGGTTTTAATAACACTCTCCTTGTAATCACTACCATCAATTTTTCGCATGTTGAAGGCCCAGTCTTTTAGAATGAATGCTAGTCTTTCGTTGTTGTTTTCTGCATCTAATTTGTAGTTGCGATCCACACAGAACGTCATAAATTGTCTCCATTATAAGATTTAGATTTTCTTGTGTTACTCGGTATATTTTCTTCAATGTTTTGGTTTATAACTTCGTTTGAAGTACCACCGAAACGACTCATTTTGACGTATACAGCTACAATAATTTTTTTGGCAAACGTCAAACTTTGCTTTGCGATCGGTATCCATGGTTACGTCGTTGAAAACACGAAGCTGATAGACCAATCAGAATTGAAAGACAGTTGGTGTTTTCGCGATAACACAAGCTGTCTTTGGTTTGTGATTGGTCAAATTATGTGAAAATTTTAAGATGAGTGAAATAGTCGCATTTACACGCAGCAATGTCAAACAATCGCAAACTGTCTTTCTTAAACACATCTAATTTTGATTTGTAAGAAGCGACGTCTTTTCTTTTTAAATATGGCTTCAGAAGGTCTTTTCTCTTTTTCTGGTTTTCTTTAAGGTGATACAGTAGCGATCAACAGGTAGCAAAAACGCGTTCCAAGATTGCGGCTGTAATTTTGAATATTTTTTTGAGATATTTGGCACATGTATTCGTAATATAATAAAGAATGGCGGTACAGAGCTTAATTTGAAAAATGTATTAATATGTGGAAATTACTCTGTAATTAAATACAATATTAAAAAAAGGAGCCTGTATCGCCATTAAGAACAACAAACAAATACACTTTCTTCAAATAAACTTTTTTATCCGATGCCTAGATTTTGTGTCATTTTGGAACTACTAATGAATTGTATTTAATTACAGAGTAATTTCCACATATTAATATATTTTTCAAATTGGGCTCTGGACCGCCATTTTTTATTATATTACGAATACGTGGGCCAAATATCTCGAAAAAAATATTCAAAATTACAGCCGCAATCTTGGAACGCGTTTTCGCTACCTGTTGATCGCTACTGTTTCCTCTTAATTAATGCTACAATTCTTTGATGGCTTACAGTTGTAATTGAAGCAGATTTCCAAATTTTTTCAACCTTTTGAGCTACAATTTCTGAAGAAGAAAAATTTCTTCTTGTGTCTCCGACACGGTTAGTACCATTATTTTCTAAATTATATCGAACCCATAAAAAGTATTTCATCACATCACAAATCGTGTGTAACATGGTAACTCTTTTGGTACACCAAAAAGGGGGCACTCCGGTCTCATATTGAAGGTCTACTACCATATTACGGCTCGTAATTATCATTTATAAAATTTCAAGAATTTTTTTTAATTTGGGAAAAAGGGAACAGCTGACCTCTAAAAATATTTATTATAATAAAACAATAACTTTTAATAAAAAAAATCAATCCAAATTCTTCCACTGCCACATCAGTCTCAAAATGAAAATACATATATTGAAAGTGGTGGGGGCGGTGGAAGCACTTACATATTTTTGTAATTTTCTGAAAATATTTGTTTTGTACTTGCACAACTTTCTGTAACTCAGGTATAACTAATTTCAGAAAAAAAAATTTTCGCTCCACCCTTATATTCATTGAAACAACAAAGTCGTTAATTGACCGAAAAGTCAAATTAGTCGATGCTATAAAGACTATTTTGTTGTGTCAATAACTGTGTTATTTCTACTGACGTATACTGCTTCATGCATCCAATCAATTTCGTTTATTTCGACAATTATTTCCGTTCATTCCCACAATAAATACGGTTATTCTTACAAGCAATTATATTCATTCCTACAATCAGTTTCGTTCATTCCTACTATGAACGTATTTTTCATTAATAATTACTGAATGCATTAGCTCAATGTATGATAATTAATAATAATTTTGCAAATCCCCCTTTTTTGTCCCAAACCTAATGGACTTTACACTGTGATTTCTCATATGATTTCACTTATACAGTGCGCTGGAATAAGTGTTATTCCCCTTATTAACTTATTTATTTTTAGCACATAATCAAAACGCTCGGACAGGTCGATTTTTAAAATAATCAAAGTATATTATAACATCATTGTTTCGAACTTTACGCGATCCCTCTTCAGGTGACAGGCACAATTTTGATTTTTTTTATGCGAAAGAACCATGTGACAGCTCATTTAAAAGAGTTTGGAATAGTGATTCCAAAAATGTATAACACTTTAATCCTTTTTGAGAGCGCAGGTGCAAAATTTCGATAGAATTATTTTTAAACGGATTCATTTTTTTGGAATCCTGAGAAAATTAAAAGGTATTTTTGAAAAATTTAAACGCAGAAGAAAAGATTACATTATTACCGGGGACTGAAACTCCCTCAGAATAATTAAAATGTTTCTTTTGAATGGTATTTTTAAAATAAAAATCATACTAAATTTTCTCTTTTTCACCCCTGTGACTTATTAAAATAATCATTATAGTTCTCAGGGACTTCAGACCCTCGATAATACTGTAACATTTTATTCTGCGTTTAAATTTTTCAAAAATATTAATTAGTTTTCTCATGATTCGAAAAAAATGAATACATTTAAAAAAGATTCGACAGAAATTTTGAGCCTACGCTCTCAAAAAGGATTAGAGTATTATACATTTTTGTAATCAGTATTTCGAAAGCTTTTCAAGTTACTTTCCCATTTAAAAAAAATCAAAGTTATGCCTGTCACCTGAAAAGGAATCGCGTAAAGTTCGAAACATTGATGCTTTAATATACTATGATTATTTTAAAAACCTGTCCGAGCGCTTTGCTTATGCTCTAAAAATAAATAAGTTAGTAAGGGGGGTAACACTTATTCCAGCGCACTGTATTTTAACTTAACCAAATTGATAAAGGTCTACTTAAAATCAATTACATATTATAAAAACAAAAAATCGTAAAAGAAATCTTATAAAAAAAACTTATAGTGTAAAGTTCACATTAGTCAATATTAGACGAATACAGGAATAAATGAAAACAAAAATACAGTACCTATAATATTTTATTTTTGATATTTTATAAATTGAAATTATACATGATAATTTGCCATTCAAAAAATGTCGTTCCTTTTTCAAAGAAATAATGCATGTTTGGCTAACTTTAAATTAGCAAAGCATCTAACACGATTAATAATAAAAATAATTGTCCACAACAGTTATTCTGCTGGGAATTTGTGTTAATTAGCCAATACTTAGTTGTATTTTTTTTCATTAACCCTCTATGGTACTATGTATATTTAAATATACAAATATTATCTCTGGTCTATATTGGTTTATATCAATCTTAGACAAAATTGGTCATTGTATATTCTAAAATACATGTCTAAGCAACTGTATTATGTAGGTTTTCTAAAGAAATTCCAAATAACAGCGATAAAAAAAAATGGCAACATCGAGAGGGTTGTCTAATGACGTTGCTAGGAGAACCGCCCACTTCAGTGAATTATTTGTGGGGTTTTTCGCAGGTAAAAATAGAAATGAAATTTAGTATTTAGTCTTGTAAAGTCTTTTGAATAGCAAGGTGTGTTTTGTGTTTCAATCTTCGACTCGTGAGAAGTAGTAGTGCATATTTTACAACTGTATATTCAAATAAACACTGTGCAATAGTGACTGAATTTTTCGGTACTTTCGGTATTTTTATTTTGATTATGGATCCAACACGCTTTTATGGCAAACATAAGGAAACAAATATACTTTTACCAGATGTTGACAGTGATCTTGATTATAGCAGCGATGATAGCATAACAGATGAAACTTATCTACCAGATATGTTACAGGGTAAGTTTTTTCCTACATATTGCAACTTTTTTTAGTAAATTCTTATTTCTAGATTCATCCAGTAGTGATGATCAAATAAACGAAGGTGACCAATTGAGTCAGCAAGCGGATTCTTCTGATGATGAAGACCTACCGCTACCTCTATCAAACCTAACAAATAATCAAATTCCCATTTGTTCAAATTATGGAAAAAAGAAAATAGATTTGAAATGGACAAATTAAAAGAATGAGGCAGCTCAAACGCCTCTTTGGGGTGCCCATCTACATGATGAAACTGAAGTAAAAACTCCCGTCCAATATTTTTATAAATTAGTTGATAAAGCTTTGTTAGATTATATAGTCGAGCAATCAAATTTGTATGCTACACAAACAGATATATCTGGAAACTTTTCTATGGATTCAAAAGACCTGGAACAGTTTTTAGGAGCATGTTTCTATATGTCACTGATATCGGTACCAGGCACTAGAAGGTATTGGAGTAATGCTTGTAGAATTTCTCAAATCGCTGATGTAATGCCGTTACGAAGATTTGAGCAAATAAAAAAAAATTACATTTTGCTGATAATCACCAACTACCATCGAATCCGCCAGATCGTTTGTTCAAAATAAGAAACGTGATTGAAACCATAAGGCATAATATGAAGTCCATACCAATAAAGCAACATTTATCTGTTGACGAGCAAATTATTCCCTATAAACGACGTAGCGGACTAAAGCAATATAATCCCAAAAAGCCAAAGAACTGGGGTTACAAATTATTTTAGTATATGATTTTGAGGTTTATTGTGGAGCTCATAAGCAACCAGACGATTTACCAGATATAAGTGCCAGCAGTAATGTTGTTATTCGCTTAGCTGAACGCATACCAAAAAACTGAATATGCTATTTTATGACAATTGGTTTTGCAGTCCTGAGTTGCAAATAAAGTTATCTGAAAATGGCATCCAGAGTTTGGGTACAGTTCGTACAAACAGGGTTCCCGAAAACAAGCTGCCAGCAGATAAAGTGCTAATGAAGCAAGGTCGAGGGCGTTGTGTGGAAAAGGTTGCTGTCCATAACAGCACAACACTCAGAGTCGTCAAATGGTATGACAATAAGGCAGTGACATTGCTAAGTACATTTGCCAGTGCTTCTCCTGAAATGACTGTCCAGAGGTACGACCGTAAAAAAAGGAAAGTATAACAATAAAATGCCCCAGTATTATTATTTTATATAATAAATTTATGGGGGGAGTGGATTTGATAGATTCTCTCTTGGCACTTTACCGAACAAAGATTCGGTCGAGAAAATACTATCTTAGAATATTTCTTCATCTAATGGACATGAGCGTCATAATTGCTTGGCTTATGTATAGGCGAGCTAGCGATGATTGTGGAATTCCTAAAAAACAACAGCTGTCTTTATATAACTTCAAGCCAGATGTTGCTCAGAGTTTATGTTGGGCTAGTAAGTTAGCAAAAAGAGGTCGCCCATCCGGCAGTACACCATCATTGGACAAAAAAAAATTAAAACTTGTGTCTCCGCAAACGCAGACTGTATTGCTGACAGAATGGAACATTGGCCCCACTATGAAAAAAAGACAGAAAGATGTAAGAATAAAAAATGCCAAAAAATAACAAAAGTAAAATGCACTAAATGTAATTGTTTCCTATGTTTTGTTCCAGACAGAAACTGTTTCCTAGATTTGCGTCAATAGTTTAATTTTTTTTTATTATTTGTAGATATTGTGCCTGCTTTTCTTTATGTTATCGTAAGAACCGTCTATGAAAAATCTGTATTGACTAAGGTATAGAATTGCAATTTTTTTTAATAATATATGCACAATGTATATCTGAATATACACTTTTTTTCAAAGAAATAAAAACTTTTAAAAATAAATAACTATCTAAAACTAGTCTAAATTATCTTACTTTCCCATATTTACCTTAAAAAAAATTTGCTGCTGTCTAAAATGGTGTGTGCAATAGAGAATATTGCTCGGTTTCAGTAAAGGCCTAAGGGTAAGAACAGAACAAGTGGGTCGAGGTGAAGGTGTAGGTCGCGGTGGATGCTACTAGTTAAGTCGCGGACGATGCCGACAGCACATAGCAAGGAGGTCACCTGCGCTGTTAGTCGAGCTAGAACCACTATCAAGTGAAGTACTTTAATGAAATTTGAATGACAATAAGATTGTGCTTTTGCGATGTTGTGTCAGTCAAGTGATGATAGTGATGAAATGTCAGCTGTAAATAATCAGATACTCCATATTTCAAAAATTTACTGAATTTAATTACTTTAAAAATTCAAAAATAAAGTAAATACAAAAAAGGGATTATATAAAAAGTATCAACTCAGATAGCGCAGGTAATAACAACTTGGCTCCAATCACAAGGAAGCATCCTTGTAGGCCACGCAGTAGACATCCACGTAAAACAAACTCTTTGATTTTCAAAAGCATCGATGTAAACCTTCTGCATGGCATCGCGCTAAACCTCCATCGTGACTTACCTGATCTGTTCCCTTCCATTCATTACAATGTGTTTGTTTTACATGGATGTCGACATCGACCGCGACCGACACCTCCACCGCGACCCACTTGTTCTGTTCTTACCCTAATGATACTTAAGTGGTTAATATAGACCCATTGCGACACAATAGTGAATAAACATATAAAAACATATTTTTTTGAAAACTGTAGTAAGTACCCATAATAATAATTTTAAACCATAAGTATGGTAGGTCAGCGGTTCTCAACCTTTTAGCACTGGCGCCCCCTTTGAACACTGAAGATAGCTCACGCCTTCCCTCCAGTCAATAATTGGTTGGTTCAAGTTAGAACAGTGAAATTGTGAAACTGATGATGCTAACTCTACGTTAGCAAAAGCTGGGATGCAAAATAAAAATCCAGATATATTTAAATACGAAAGTTTATTTGATGTCTCATTAAACTTAACATTGTTTATTTATTTGAGAAAAAGAATAAACAAAAAATCAAATACGCATATAAAATTGAAAGTCTTATATGAATGTTTTTGCACTTTCAATGAGAGGGTTGGCATTGTCTGTTCTTGACAAGTTTTTCGATATTCGACTAACTGTGTCAGAGCACACCTAAAGTCACTTTCAACGTCCAGCCTTGAACGGTATTTTGATTTTATATACGCCAATGCAGAAAAACCAGATTCGCAAAGATATGTGGATGAAAACTGGACTAATAACTTCGCAGATACTAAAGCCACTTCTGGGTAAACAGGAAAGTAGGTTAACCAAAATTCTTCCAAGTCCATGTTTGCAAAATCTGCTTTTGCTTGTGAATCACATTTTAGGTCAATTGCCTGCTCTTGAAGGTTAACTGGAAGAATGTCAATTTCGATATGAAAAGGATCTCTTGTCAACTTAAATTCATAGTTTTCCGAGCTAACATCTGGAAAGTACTTTCGAATTTGATTTTTCAGTTCTTCCAAATGCCGTGATATGACGTCTTTCAAATCCGAAACTAGATGTAGTGGAAGGGTTTGAATATCATCGAGGAGGTCGTTCAGTTTAGGAAAAGAGGAAAAGTTTGGCTTGGAACTGTGAAGGCGGCGTAGTCAAAGCGATATTTTTCTATAAACCCCTTAATTGCATCGTAAGTGTTAAGAGGTTTTTACGGCCTTTAAGCTTCAGATTCAGGACATTCAGTGTCTCAAAAAAGTCAGACAAATAAGCCAAGTAAAAGATATTTTTATCATCTGTAAATCTTCTGTGAAGTTCTTCTTGTTTTGAAGTCATTAACAAAATTTCAACTTCTGACTTTAAATTGAATAATCTTGCAAGCATATTTCCTTTGGATAATCACCGGACTTCTGTGTGAAACAGGAGGGTTTCCTGATCATTATTCAGTTCTTGACATAGTGCCTGAAAGAGCCTAGTGTTTAATGCGCTGGATTTGATGTGGTTAACTATTTTAATTGCTACGTTTAATGTGATGTTGAGAGTTCAGGTAAAGTCTGACTAGCTAAAGATTGTCTGTGAATAATGCAGTGAGAACCAATTATCCTAGGGTTCTTCTTTTTTGCCAATTCCATAAATCCAGATTGACATCCATTAATGGCTTGGGCCCCATCAGTACATATGCCAATTACTTTCTCCCATGGAAGTTCATTGAATACTAAAAAATCTTCAAGAGCAGAAAATATGTCAACGGCTTTAGTTGTTGTTTCAAGAGATGTTGAAAACAATATTTCCTTCAGGAACCGTTTTCTGTCAATAAATCGACAGAAAATCAATAACTGTGCATGCTTTGAAATATCAGTTGTTTCGTCACACTGCAAAGAAAAAAACGGTGAACCTTTTAATTTTTGCAATAGTTGATTTTTAAAATCCAGAGCCATGTCATCAATTCTACGTTTTACTGTGTCGTTTGAGAAAGAAATTTTTTCTACTTTCTTACAACTACTGTCTTCACTAAGTACGATACTACAAGCAGTAAGTAAACAAGGTTTAATTAGTGACTCACCAGTAGTATGTGGTTTCTTGTCTTTAACTATCAAAAGTGGTTTTTTGTATGATGCTTCCACAGCTTTCTCATTTTCAACACGAAAATTTGCAGTAGAGTCAAGTTTCATACGTTTTAGGCTGCTTTTTTTGGCAATAAAAAATTCTTAGAGTTAAAATTAGTTTGTAATTAGATGCCGTTCCAAACGTCCGGGGCGCATTGCATCATTACTAAGAACAGCATGGCAGTTGACACACTGAGGTAAATGACTGCCGTTTTTCTCCAAAAAGGTAACACCATACTTGATATAACGTCTGAATACAATCTTTTCTTTGGAAGTGACTTGGCCATTTTCAAAGCTGTTACACAACACTATTAAATAATTCACAAACAATCACTTTGTTATTAAATAACGATTACACTGATTGCTACAAACAGCACACAGACGCTGTCGACTGAGACTGATGCGTGAGATGGAGTCACTGAACTGGAGCCAGGAGTGGTTACAATACAGTATTGGTAAATATACTTTGCGCTCCTACGATGTTGCCATACACAAGACTGTCGTGTTTAACTCAGGTTGTGTGTTTGAGTAAAACGATTTTAGTCACGTTAAAATAAAGAAATATTTCTAAACAAAATAAAAATATTTTGTTTTGTAACAAAATATAAGTGAAGTTTCTAAGTCCAAGAACAACGTTTTTAAAAAGAACTTTATTGATAAGGGACTACTGACTACAGTTAAATGCAAAATAAGAGTGACGCTATACAATGCAAAAAGTTTATTTATAAGCTCGGTGACGCCGAGGTGTGGTCGAGGTGAAGCTTGCTGACGCTATCCTTTTATTATTGGTGATTTAGCAGTTCTGGTTTCTTAACTCCTCCGGGGCTAGATGAGAACTATGGGGTAGCATAGTTCGAAGAAATGGAAAATTTTCTGGTACCTTCTTTTCTTGTTCTGTGGATTCTTTTGTTGATTCTGGATTCGTATTTTTTCTGTATATTTGCCAAATGGTGTAGACAAGGAAAATGATTGCTATGACATATAAAATTATGGTATAAAAACTGACATGTTGAAAATGAATGGGAACTGTGTCTAGATTGTCTATTTTGTTTTCTTGATCTGCTAAAGCACTTTGTACATTATTTAATTCGTCTAATTTTATCGAGTCTATTTTTATTGGTTTAAAGTTTAGATCACTGACCGGGGTTTTTAATAATACTTCTAAATTTGGAAGTTCCATTTTAACAAAATTTGGAGTTTTTAGTTCAAATGTTTTTAAAACGTAATTGTCTATAAATATTTCGCACGCACTATTGAGTTCGATTAAGTAACTACCGTTTAATGGAATATTGTCCGAATTTTTGTCGCATTTTTGAATACTGATCACTTTGTTTAGAGTTATTACGATCCACTTATTGTTTTCAAGTTTTTGAATTTTTATATTATTAATTTCTGTCGGCACTAATTGACATTGATTTACAAATTTTGAGTACTGTATTAGTTGAACTTCGCAAGGGGCTGTTGGTGTTACTTCAATGGACTGGACATCGTGGCATAAATATTCTTCTTGTAACAATTTTTGACATTGAACGTTGGCAAGTGCATATTGGTATCGATTGGAAAGTAGGAACTTGGATTTTGGAATAATTGTTCTAAAATGAGTTTGGTATCGGGTCGGAAAGGAATAAAGATGATAATAATCATAGTCATTGATCTCAACAATGGGTAATTCAAGTACAAAAATTATTTTATTTGCTTTACTATAACTTTTTATTTTTATTATTTTTTCGAACAACAAAATATTTTGCAAAGATAATTCAAAAGGGAATTTGTTATTTTTAAGGAATTTACTAACGTTTAATATTTCGAGAAATAGTTCATCTGGGTCGGCTATCGAATTATGAAATGCATTTAGTTTCGAAAAGCTGATTAGTTGTGGATGTGGTGAAGAATTTTCAGAATTTCACGTAAATTTTAATACAACAGATCTAAAACAAATTACAATAACTTGAATGTAAGGAGTAAAAATGTTCGTTCATCGAAGCGTTGGTTTTGTGTGTATTCTCGTCGTTATGTACTTTTTCGTCACCCAGTAACCCTGGCGAATGAACTTGGGTCACTTCGTTCGGCAATCTTCGGTAATACGCACTTGTACAATAATTGGCAGAGTCTAATAAATTTCAAAGTCAATGTACTTAACATATACTCCCCCACCTTGAAACCCCAAAGACCGGGTTTCAATAAAAAGTCTTAAAGAAAAAGTCAAAGATCATATTAATTATAGTTTTCAAACAAAAGTTATTGATCTTGGTTAGGCAGAACACATAATTTCACAACCGGTCGTTTAATCTCACCAGAGTTTGTCTTTATCACAACCGACCGCACAATATTGTCACTTCCGGTGTAAGTTTTTAAAATTCTGCCTAACTGCCACTTCAAGGGAGGAAGTCCATCATCCTTTACTAGAACCATGCGTCCAGGCTGGATCAGCTGTTGGCAATTCTCCTTCCACTTGACCCGCTGCTGAAGATGGGATACATATTCTTTGGACCATCTTGTCCAAAAGTGCTGTAATATCTGTTGCACCCTTTGGAATCTTGAAAGACGATTTTCATTAATGTCCATTAAGTTTTGTTGTGGTATACTCGTCAATGAAGATCCAATTAATAAGTGTGCAGGAGTAAGAGGGTTAGGGTCATTTGGGTCATTATAAAGAGGATAGAGTGGTCTAGAATTGAGACAAGCCTCTATTTGATATAAAACCGTGGTAAATTCTTCAAATGTTAAAATTGCATTACCTACTACACGTTTCATGTGGTGCTTAACTGATTTAATGTTTGACTCCCATAATCCACCGAAGTGGGGAGCACGTGGAGTAATGAAATGCCATTGAATACCGTCGATTGAGAGGTCTGTAATAATGTGATCAGCATTTGTGTTAAAAAATTGTCTGAGTTCATTATTTGCTCCCACGAAAGTGCTGCCGTTATCTGAAAATATTTCGGAGCATTTACCGCGTCGGGCCGTGAATCGGCGTAATGCCGCTAAGAAGCATTCTGTCGTGAGATCACTGACAACTTCTAAATGTATAGCCTTACTGGCGAAGCAAATGAAGAGAGCAATATAAGCTTTAGAAGTTTTGTAATTACGACCCTTTCTATCTCGTAATAAAACGGGACCAGCATAATCGACACCAGAAACCGTGAAGGGACGTGAAGGGGTAACTCGTGACTCCGGAAGATTGCCCATAAGATACTGTTCGGGTTTATTGTTAAATCTAAAACATCGGACACAATCACGAACAATTTTTCGAACCAAATTGCGCCCTGATATTGGCCAGTAATTTTCTCTTAAGGAAGCAAGAAGTGCTTGAGGACCAATATGTAAAAGTTTCAAATGCTCATGGCGAGCAATGAGTATCGTGAGGTGATCTTTCTGAGGTAGGACTATGGGGTGTTTCTTGTTAAAATCAAATGACGAATAATGTAAACGACCGCCAACGCGTATTAATTTTGTTGTTGTATCAAAGAATGGAGTTAGGCCAAGAAGTTTACTTCTTTTGTCAATTTGGTTGGAATTGGAAAGTGCATCATAATCACATGGAAATGACTGACGTTGTACGAACCTAATTAAGGTTAAAAGGGAATTATTGAGTTCTATTGTGGTCAAGGGACCTGTTATTCGTAAATGTTTATGAATCGACAGATTGTCTTTAAATCTTAAGACATAAGCAAAGACGCGTGTTAGTTTATTTAATGAAGAATATTTGTAGTAAAAGGTAAATTCGTTGTTGATGTGATGAAACACAAGAGTTTTGTTACGCAGTTCAGGTAATTCAGAAGTTATACAAACTTCTTGATGTTTTGTATATTGAGGCCATTCTTCTTGAGGCAAAGTGAGCCAAGAAGGGCCATGAAACCATATGTGGGAATTACTGAGCGAAGAAGGACTTATACCTCGTGACAGTAGATCTGCTGGATTATCATAAGTATTAATATATTTCCAAAATTCAGGGTTGGTCAGTTTATGTATTTGTGAGACTCGATTTGCTATAAAAGTCTTAAGTAAATGGGGAGAGGTGTTTATCCATGAAATAACAATTTTAGAGTCAGTCCAATACGTAATGTTTTTAAAGGAGACATTTACAGATGAAGTGACCTTTTCGACAAGTTCAGAAAGTAGTGATGCCCCACAAAGTTCGAGTCTTGGAATGGTTACAAGTTTCATAGGAGAAACTCGAGTTTTAGCACAATAAAGATTTGAAGTGTAATTTCCAAATGTATCTGTGCAGCATATGTAAATACATGCACCGTAAGCCGCCTCCGAGGCGTCAGAAAACCCATGAAGTTGAACAGAAACTGGGTTAGAAGAAAGTACATGTCTAGGTATTTTTAAAGTGTTTAATTTTGTAAGTTCGAAGTAGTATTTCGACCAAAGTGTGTAAATACTTTCAGGAACAGATTCATCCCAACTTATCTTGAGTTTCCAGAGCTCTTTAAGAATAATTTTCGATGTAACTGTTACGGGTGAAAGTAACCCCAAAGGATCAAATATTTGTGCTGTACAGGATAAAATCTGTCTTTTGCTAATCTTTAAGTTAATTGTGGAGATATTTATAGAATATTGTAGGGAATCACAAGACGGATTCCAAAGTAATCCTAGTGTTTTGTTATGTTCGTCAGAACCAAAATGCAAAAAATCAGGATCAGAATGATTTTGTAGAGACGAATCATTGGTAGTCCATTTTCTCAGAGGAAAACCGTAGGAAGATAATAAATATGAAATAGTTTCCTTGATTTCTCGGAGTTCTTCCGATGTGTCACAACCAGTTAATAGATCATCTACATAAAAATCGTGCAAAATTATAGAGGAAATTTTTGGGTATTCGGAAATATGTCGATGAGCAATTTCATGAAGAGACCTAATGGCAAGAAACGCTGCTGATGCAGTACCGTAGGTAACAGTATTCAGTGTATAAGCAGAAATTTCATCATTTTTATTAAATCTCCAAAGGATCTTTTGAAGGTAACGTTGTTCAGGAGTAAGGAAAACCTGACGATACATTTTAGTTATATCTGCACCCATTACGAATTTATGTTGACGAAATCTAAGTAAAATGTAAAATAAATTATCTTGTAAATGAGGGCCGACATACATGATGTCATTTAATGAGTAGCCTGTGGTAGTTTTCGCACTACCATCAAATACAACTCTTAACTTTGTAGTGGTTGAAGTTTCTTTTAAAACGCAGTGATGAGGTAAGAAGAATCCAGAATTATCATTAGTGTCATTTATTAGGGACATGTGACCAAGTTTAATGTACTCACGTATGAAGTCATGATATTCTAATTTCAATTGAATGTTATTTTCAAGTTTTCTCTCTAAGTTTAAAAAACGTTTTTTGGCAGTAGTTAGAGAATCCCCTAAAACTGATGGAGATTCCTTTAGTGGAAGAGTAGTGATAAAACGACCATCACAATGGCGAGAAATATGCTGCTTAAAATGATTTTCACAATAGATGTCTTCTTCGGAAACAAACTTAGTTTTAGGACACTCCTCTAGTTCCCAAAACTTTGTGAGCTGTGAATCTAATTCACTGGTAGAAGAAAAGTAACAATTATGTTGGGGGTGGTGTTGAATATTTGTTGGAATTGGGCCAGAAATTATCCAACCAAGAGTGGTTTTTTGAATGATCGGTAACCCAGGACCAAGTTTGATTTGTCCAACGCTTAAAATATCCCAGAAAGTGTCAGCTCCAATAAGAAGGTCTACTGGACCAGGTTTTTCAAAATTCTGGTCAGCTAGAAGTAATTTTGTTGGAACATTGAGCTGGGAACGATTGATGTGTATGTAAGGTAAATTACTTGTTATGTTGGGCAAAATTAGACAAGATATTTTTTTCGAGAAATTGTTAATATCTGATTTAAATGTTAGTGATGTCCGGAAGTTAATATTGTGAGTTAATTGATTAATTCCCGAGATCGAAGTGTTGATTTTTTCCTTTGAAAGTTGTAAAATATCACAAAATTTCTCAGATATAAAGTTGGATTGACTTCCGTTGTCCAAGAGTACTCTGCATTTATGTGAGTTGCCGAACTTGTCAAAAACGTTAACAACAGCAGTTGAGAGTAGAATATACGGTTTAATAGCAGTGTGAACACTTGAGCTTATATGATGTGTTGAAGAGAAGTTAGAGGTAGAAGTAGATTCATTTGACTGCAGCCCAGTGTTTGGAACATTGGAAGGTAATGAAGATTGAGAAGAATTGTTTTCTGTGGAAACTGAATTTGAGGATTGTGAATTCTCGAAGTGTAACATAGTGTGATGGATCTTTCCACATTTTCTACAACCAGTAGAACGACAATCCTTAGTACGATGGCATGTGCCAAGACAATTAAGGCATAAACGTAGACGTTTTGCATTGTTTAACCTATTAGTAGGATTTAGTTTTAAGAAGTCAGGACAATAATATATTTTATGTTCCTTATTACAAAAGTTGCATTTAAACCTATTCTCTGTGTTAGAAACAAAGGCTCTTGTTTCAGACTTATTACCTTTGTATCGTGGTGAATTTTGATCCTGTTTATTATCATTGTAGTTGTCTAATGACTCTAAGATACGACATCGTTCTTTTAAAAATTTCAGTAAATCATCTAAAACTGGTAGGTTGTCTTTACAATTTTGTGACTCCCAAGAGCGTCTTGTTGAGTTATCAAATTTTGTTGTTAACAAATAAATAATCAAATCATCCCAGTGTTTAGTGGGGCGTTTTAAAACTTCTAAAGCACGTAAATGTTTTTGTGTATTGTCTAGAAGTTGTCTGAGACCTTGATTTGATTCTTTTGTGACTAGTGGTAGGTTAAAGAGAGCTTTAATGTGATTGTTTACAAGTAACTGTTTATTTTCAAATCTTTCGATCAATAAACTCCAAGCAATGTCGTAGTTTGCATCGCAGACTTGCAAAGATTTAATAGTGTCGGCAGCTATGCCACGTAATGACAGACGTAAGTAATGAAACTTTTGTACATTGGAAAGTGAAGTATCATCATTAATAATAGAATTGTCGCGAAAGAAGAGGAATTGATCAAACGATCCATCAAATGTAGCTAGATTCAATGGAGGTAACTTAATGTTGCTTGTATTTGTAGGCCCAGCTGCTATTGAACCATTGACACTACGTGAATCAGACGTTTCAGTAGGTCGTCTAGATAAAATAAGTTTTTTGATGTCAGATATTATTTTAAAATATCTGTCCTCAAAAGTCTGCCTTTCAATGGCATGTATTGTGTCATAATTTTCCTCGCAGTCAGGATCATCAGTTTCAATAAGCAGCTGAACCTCATTAAAAACATCTAAAAGCTCTTCGGCTTTGGATAATCGTATTTCTAAATCTACGAGGTCGATAACTTCATTATTTTCTACACTTCTAAAATATGTTGTTAAACGTGTAAGAGCACCTTTAGTGGCCATTCTCTTTGTTTTGTTTTGGTCTGACATTTTTGACAATTTGACCAAAATTTATGAGGATGCAAAATAATTAAATATTATGTATGTATGTGGCGTATATTATTATACAGATATAAACAATCGAACTGTGTTTGATGTTTCAAGAAATAAATATTTGATCTTCGATGAATGTAATTAAATAAAAAGAAATGATTTATTCAAGTGCAGAAAACGGAAATAAATGTTTTGTAATTCAATTATTATGTACGTAAGAATTATTATTAACGTTTAGTTACGATCTGTCAGAATAAAATAAAAAATCAGCTAGCACATTCACAATGAATACGAGAGTAGGTAAAACGTCAAATATGTCACTATTCGAAATAAATATATTAATTTAGATTAAAACTCATGTACTTAAAATATTTATCAAATAGAGACTGAAAAAATGTGAAATTATAAAAAGGATTCAGTATTCAGTGTTGTAAATGTAGCTTCCTGGGGTTGATACAGCGGGTCAAGTACGACGTGGTTCGTATAATGTAAAGCTGCTATTTTCTTTTTAGTTCTGCTGGCACTGTAGATTCGCAGTTCGAAGGACCAATAGTTGTGGATGTGGTGAAGAATTTTCAGAATTTCACGTAAATTTTAATACAACAGATCTAAAACAAATTACAATAACTTGAATGTAAGGAGTAAAAATGTTCGTTCATCGAAGCGTTGGTTTTGTGTGTATTCTCGTCGTTATGTACTTTTTCGTCACCCAGTAACCCTGGCGAATGAACTTGGGTCACTTCGTTCGGCAATCTTCGGTAATACGCACTTGTACAATAATTGGCAGAGTCTAATAAATTTCAAAGTCAATGTACTTAACACTGATAGCAACTTCGATTTTTTCTAGTAGATCATAAATAATTTGGAAACTAGTGTAAAATTGTGACACAAGTCTTTCTAGTGCAAAATAATGAAATGTCTCAACTTTTTCTATTTTTATATCTTTAATTAAGTTTTGAACTTCTGTTATGCGTGAACTTAAAATTAACTGGTTATGAGCTAAGATTTTTGTATTATTTTCAAAATTCTTTATTGAAGATCTTAATAAGGTGATTTGGTTTTTAACTATAGTTTTAATATTATTTTGATTATTTGTTATAGTTGATATAGCGTCGTCGTAGCGTTTTGCATCGTTTTGGTCTAGGTTTCCGGTTATAAATTTGATTGCGGAACCTACACCATCAAATAGAGATCTTTTAGATCTGGTATTCCAAAAGGGATTTAATTGTCTTAATTCGAGATAAATTTTGTTTTCTAAAATTTGGATTAGATGATAGGAGTCTTGAAATTCTTTATTAAAGCTTAGAATTTGAGAAGTATTTGAAAGGGTATTTATCATGGAATTATATTGATTTTGTAGAGTAAGGAAATTTGTAGTAATGTTTGTAATGTCATAGATATGTATAAAAGTCCAAACATCTGTCTGAATTCGGGCTGTGCCTAAATGAAGGGGTAAAAGTCCGGGATTGTCGTTTAAGTTATGGAATTTGGATGTGTCTCGTCTTGCGTCGACGTTTGTTGTCCAGAGGGTGAACCTGCAACGGGAGGTTTCTTTAGTTCTTTAATATGTATAATTTCTGTCTGGTTAATGTCTTTTTTATATTTAAGTCTTTGTCGTACAAGTTCTACTCGGTTTCTATCAAGAATTTTGGTTATTTTGTAGGGACCTAAGTATGGTTGATGTTTTTTGTTACGTTTTTGGGTATTAACTTTATAAACTACTTGTCCAATTTTAAATTCTGAATTTATTTCTCCTTGATCATTTCTTTTATCAATTACTTTAGTTTTGTTTTGTGTTAGGTTTTCATGTACATTTTGGTAAACGTGTTTTAGTTTGTCTTTATGATTATTTATATATTCTGAATAGACATTTTGAGAAAGAAATAGTTCGTTGGGGTTTCTAGAATCCGTATGTCCGAAAGTTAGTTCAAATGGGGTAAATTTTGTGGAACTATGAATAGAATTATTGTAAGCTATAAGAGCATAGTCCATTAGGTCATCTTCGTTAGGATACGTTTGTTTTAGAAGTCTTAAATGTTCGATTAGTGTAGAGTGTATTCGTTCAGCTATTGAATTTGATTCATGGTGGCCAGGAGTAGTAAAATGAACTTTGATTTTGTGAATTGCTAATAAATCTTTTATTACTTCATTATTAAATTCTCTGCCTTTGTCTGCTACTATTAATTGGGGAATGCCGAAAGAAGTGAAGTATTTTATTAAGGATTTCGTAATGTGAATTGCGTTTTTACCTGGAATAGAATAAGCTTGAGCAAATTTAGTAAATGCGTCTGTGAGGGTTAAATATTTGTTACCGTCATATGTAAAAATGTCTGTATGAACAATTTGAAAAGGTTTGCTGGCGGTTTCCGTAAGCATTAGCGGGACATAAGGGGTGTGTCTACCATATTTATTTTTTTGGCAAATAGAACATTCGTTAATGTAATTAGTAATAGTTGTCTTCATATTTTTCCAGTAATAATTTTGACGTAATTTTTCAAATGTTTCGTTAATTCCTCTATGGTTAGTTTTTCCTTCGTGGTAATTTTTTAATAAAATGATTTGTTCCTCTTCGTTTGCTACTGTATTAATTAATCTAGTGCATTTAATTAGTTTCGGACCATTTTCAGAAAAATGTTTTAGGTAATATTTATTAAAATCATTATACAGGTTGTCTTTACTGAAGTACAAATAAAATGTAGTGTTAAGGTCTGTGTATGCCATAAGAAATTCAAAAATATCTTTTTCATTATCAGTTTCAGGGATTTTAACTTTAATTATTTTATGGTTTTGATAAGTTTCATGAGTTATATCGGTTTTTGGGTAAACGTTAGGGTATACTAAGATTTGGTGAACTTTGTTATTTATTATTTCGTCTAAAATGGGTATTCCTTGATTCGTTGTTTCGTTTGCTGTTGTATGTTGTGTAGATTCGTCTGAGCTTTCGTCTTGTGTATTTATTTTGTCTGGAGGTATTCTTATATCAGAAATAATGTTAATTCGTCTCGATTCGTTATTGTCACTTGTTGAAGGTTGTGGTTCTAATGGATTCTCTGCAAAATTTTGGAGGTACTTTAAAATATCTTCGTCTACGTCTCCAGGATTATTTACTATTGATTCATCTTCTAATGCGTTAATTGTAATTCGAGATAAACAGTCTGCGTTTGTATTATGTTTTCCTTTTTTATAAATGATTTTATAATCGTATTCTTCTAGTTTTAGACGCCAACGTATTAATTTTGAGTTTGGCTCCTTTAGACTAAAAAGCCAAGATAATGGTTTGTGATCCGTGTATATGAAAAATTTTCTTCCGTAAAGGTATGGTCTAAAATGTTTACAGGCCCATACAATTGCTAATAGCTCCTTTTCTATAGTTGAATAATTTGTCTCTGATTTATTTAGTGTTCTTGAGGCGTATGCGATGGGTCGATCATTTGGTACATTTCCTTGTGATAATACGGCTCCAATTGCATAATTGCTAGCATCTGTCGTTAATATAAATGGTTCGCTAAAATTTGGGTATTGTAAAATAGGGTCATTTGTTAATATTTGTTTACAAGTTTCAAAACAGTCAATAAAATCTTTATCGTGGTTTACTTTCGAACCTTTTTTCAAACATTTGGTCATTGGTTTAGTAATTTTTGCAAAATCTTTTATAAATCGTCTATAGTAACCTAGTAATCCTAAAAAGCTTTTTATTTCAGTTTGGGTTTTTGGAATGGGAAATCTTTTTATAGCTGCGATTTTATCAGGGTTTGGTTTTACGCCTTGAGGGGTAATTACATGTCCTAAATACATAACTGTTTTTTGTAAAAATTCTGACTTGTCTAATTGTACCTTTAAATTACTTTTTCTAAGTCTTTCGAAAACTATTTTTAATTTTTCAAGGTGCTCTTGTAAAGATGTGCTATAAATTAAAATATCGTCTAAATATACTATACATGTTTCGTCTGTTAGTCCTCTTAAAACATTGTCTATTACTCTCTGAAAAGTTGAGGGTGCATTTTTCAAACCAAAAGACATTCTTTTAAATTGAAAGTGACCTTGTGGGGTACTAAAGGCTGTTTTTTCAACATCTTGTGGGTCTACTTCTATTTGGTGGAAGCCACTTGCAAGATCTAGTGTCGAAAAATAATTTGCTCTTCCTAATTTATCTAAAATTTCTGTTATGTTTGGTAATGGGTATTTATCATCTACGGTTCTCTCGTTTAATTTTCTGTAATCTATTACTAGACGCCATTTTCTTTTTCCTGTAGCATCTTGTTTTTTCGGGACCACCCAAATGGGACTCGAAAACGCTGAATTGCTATCTTCTATTATACCTTCTGCTAACATCTTATTTATTTGGGATTTAACTTCTTCTCGGTGAACTTCCGGGAAACGATATGATTTTGTATATATTGCAGAATCATCAGTAACTTTAATTTTATGTTTAATACTATTAGTAAAACTTAAGGGTATGCCTTCACAATAAAATATATCTGTATTGGAAACAAAGCTTTTTTAGTAATTCTTTTTCTTCTTTGTTGCAATGATTTATCCTTATATTTTTTAAATTCCTTTTTAACATATTATCATCATTAATAGATGTTTCTTCGTCAGTTTCCATCTTTCTTATAAAATTAGTATTTACTATATCTAATGGTTCTATATCTAAGGGTTCAATATTACTTAACGTTGTCTTATATTCGCTCATATTCGTAATAGTGGTTATAGCAAAATTATTTTTTACGTTAACTACTGCTTTAGGCATTTCGATTCCTTTACCGAAATTTTTATATTCTAGTATACCTAATCCTTCATTTAATTTTACCGGTATTTTGACTATTTGCTTAGTTCTAGGGGGAATAATTATTGTATGATTAAAAGTTGCTTTGGGATATAATATATTCTTTTTACTGGGTTCAAAAATTATGGGTATAGTTACATAAGGCGTTTTCATTTGTCTCGTGTTGACATTAATTGAAGCTTTTAATTTTTGTAATAAATCTATACCAATTAATCCATCAAAATTTTCGCTAAATTTAAAAACATAAAACTTATTATATTGGTTTACTTTAAAAATGTTAAAAGCTGGAATATTAATTATTTCATTGTGCATGGAAATTCCGTGAGCCGTCTGTATATTAAAATTTTCATAAGAAATAAAATTTTTATAATATTTATGCGCTAACTGTGGAGAGATTAAACTTTTGGAAGACCCTGTATCTAATAAAAATCTGGCATTGAGTTCTGGTATAATAATATGTGGTAAATCTGCTATCGTTGTATTTAAGTATATTATGTCGGATTGTAATTTTCTTGGGTCATGCAAAAATTTACGTTTTCAACATTTTGAGTTGGACTGTGATATGATCTTTCATTTGTGTTGTCTTGAGTTTGATAAGGACTGGATTGATTTTCATAATTGTTCTCGTAAGGCGGTAATGAATAGGGTAATGAACTTTGAGTCGGATATTCGTAATCAGTGGGAATATTATTATTTTCAAAGGGATTTTCGAAATGTATTTGATCGTTATTTATTTGTTGATTAAATAATTGCGTGGAAGTAAAATGTGGTTTAGATCTTAAAGAAGTATTTCGTGAATTTGTATCCATCGGTTCTGGCTGGTATTGATTTTGATTTTGGGGTTGATTATTAACATTTCTTTGTTGAAAATTAGGATTATTATTATGGAAGTATCTTGGTCGAAAATTAGAATTATTATTGTCGAAATTTCTTGGGTTGAAGTTAGTATTATAATTATTGAAATTTCGGAAATGATTTTGGTGTGGTTGAAAAGTATTGTTAGGATTAAAATTATTATTCTGGTATTGCGGTCTGATATTTTGATATTGGTAAGGTGGAAATCTCATATTAGGGCGATTTTGTTGAAAATTATTTCTAGGAATAAAAGTTTGATTAGTATTATTGTTTCTCATAGGAGTATGTCTCGATGAGGGTCTAAAAGAATTTTGTGAGTTTAAATTATTTCCGCGTTGTAACGAATATAGAAAATTCTCTTCTTCGATAACGAAGCACATAGCTTTCTCTAAACTGTCTGGGTTTCTCAATCTAATATTTGTTTGTAACGATAAGAGTAAGCCTCTAATGTAAGTTTTTAAACATAAGTCATCGTAACTTTGTATTCTAATTAATTTTTCTGGTGCTTTAATATTAAGGGTATTTAATTTTTGTGCTACTAAACTACGTGTTTCTTGGCATCGCATGCCGAAATTATAAGGGGTTTCATTTTTGAAAGGCCTCAACGTTATCAGGTCTTGGATAAGGCAATCGAGATCTCTCTGATCTCCAAAACTAAGATTAAGGGCATCCTTTACAAGTTGCCATGTATTTAATTCTGTCCTAGAGCCTATTAACATTTGAGCTCTTCCATTTAATTTACCTAATATAGCTCGAAGTAAAAATGTATTCAAAGTGCCATCTGTTTGGCTAGCAAAATTAGTTATTAAATTTTCACAATTTTCAATAAATATGGTTAAAGTATGTGGATTACCATCATATGCTGGGATAGAATCTAAGTATAGTTTTAACAATTGGTAGTTTGTTTGAGCCATTTCGTTATCTTTATCACTATTTGGTTCTAAAATTGAATTTAATTCTGCTACAAGGCTACTTAAATCTAATTTACTATCAGTTTCACTCATTAAATATTTTTTTTTTCAAATAATATATCAGGTTATAATAAAATATTAAATATGTTTCAACTTCAATATAATCAAATATTTTAAAAAATATAATAATATAATATAATAATAATATTCTTTTTCTTATTTAAAATAAAAATCTTTGTAAAATCATAAAATCTTAAAAAAAATCATTTACTGTCGTTAGCTCTCTGACTATAAGTATTCTCAAATATGTATAGGAAAATATAAAATGGAATAATAAAATGGAAAAAATAGGAAACACTTACATTAAAATGTAGAATTTCAACATTTCTGCCTATAGGATTCGACGATTTTGTTCTTCTCCCAGGTCTCGTTGAACTACTGCTTAAAATCTACTGCCTCTAGGGTTCGACGATTCTTGTTCTCTCCCCAGGTCTTGGTGATACCTTGTCTAAAGCTGATCTTGGACACTTTCACAAAAAGTTCGGTTTTCCGGTAAATCGTTAAAACGAAAAACTACTCGCGAAATCGTTCGATTTTTGTAACGTAATTTTGCGACGTAATTCCCGAAAAATCCTACTGACTGCGCCAGTGAAGTTTCTAAGTCCAAGAACAACGTTTTTAAAAAGAACTTTATTGACAAGGGACTACTTACTACAGTTAAATGCAAAATAAGAGTGACGCTATACAATGCAAAAAGTTTATTTATAAGCTCGGTGACGCCGAGGTGTGGTCGAGGTGAAGCTTGCTGACGCTATCCTTTTATTATTGGTGATTTAGCAGTTCTGGTTTCTTAACTTATATATTTTTTTAATTTTTATTTTTTTTGGCGCGCCCCCAGGTTCAGAACCACTGTGGTAGGTACATTAAAAAATTGTTTTTTACCTACAATCCATTTGGGCACTAAAATATATGGAGTTTCGTGAAATAAAACGTACCTACCTACCTTTGAGTTACACTTTTTAGGGCATCCTGTGTATTTTAAAATATTTTAATAAAATTGGGCCCTAATAGTAATCGACACAAGTTGTTGTTAAGCACAATAAACTAGTAGAGTAGGAGTAGGTAAGTTACTTGATAGAAATAAATTTAGAAAAACATGCAATACTTTAAAAATAAAGAAATGATAGGTTTTTGTTTCACAGCTACTAGAGACCAATAACGGCAAGTTCCTCTCAGGCTAATTGTTGTAGTTAAAGTTAAGTTTAATAAAATTCGTATTAACAGTTAACTTAATGAAGTTGACAATAGAAGTTGTCAACAATAGTTGACAAAAAATAAATTACAATATTTGTCCACAACTACATAATTCTTTTTGAATTATGAATAACTAAGATATTTCTTTTTGATCTATTTATTGATTATTTAAAAAATCTGCCAATATGGGTTTTTGAAGTAATATTTTTTGACATGAAATTATAAAAATAACTCTAACTAAATTATAAAATGTAAGAAACGCTGGTGAAAATCCAAATCAAATAAATAAATTATTTTGAAATCATATATCAACGGCACGAACAAAATTTTTGAAATTGTATCGTATTTCATCAAAATAAATACATATATTTGTAATGTTTAATATATCTTCACCGACGCAACATAAAAACGGCTGAATAGATATATATTCCTATCCTTCAGGTGAAGTATGTGGTATTCTACTTCTTGTTGGGTTTTTCCAATAAATAAAAAGGATTCTTGAGAGTCTTTAATTGTATATTTTGATTTGTCTTTCTTTATCCTTCTTTGTCACAACCAAAGTTTGTATTTTGTAGGAACAAAGTAACCTTGCGAAGCCCAAAAAATTGCCGCATTTTTTCCATCTAAAAAAGTAAATTTCGTTTAGATTTATGTAAGTTCGACACTAACAAATGAATAGGGAAAAAGCTTCGTGGGAAGGAAAAAGTAAATTACATAAAAAGGATAGTATTAAAGATTTTTTTGAGAAATTCAAAATAGTAGTGTGCATGTTGCAATATGCCAGATTGGTCCATTTTATTTTAAATATAGGAATTAATTGTACTTTCTTTCATTATCCAACTTATTAAAATCTGCCTTACTTTCCGTTAGTGATGCCGTCGAGACCGAGACTAGTCTCGTCTCGTCTCGTCTCGTCTCGACTTTTCGAGACGAGACCGTGGTTCAGTCTCGTCTCGCCTAGTCTCGACGAGACGAGACCCAACGAAAGTCTCGTCTCGGCGAGACGAGACCAAATGAGAGTCTCGACGAGACCAAACGAGAGTCTCGACGAGACCAAACGAGAGGCTCGACGAGACCAAACGAGAGTCTCGACGAGACCAAACGAGAGTCTCGACGAGACTCTCAATTTAGTCTTGAAGTTTTCAATAAATACGTGTATCTCTTCAACTCAATCAAGATCTGCACTGTAACAACAATTGAATGTAGCATTATGATTGAAAAATCAAGTGTGGCGTGGCGGATAAATAAAATTCAACTAAGGTGAACTGTAAATATGCAAAATAGATAAAAATTTTATAAAGCACACCTTGAATAAGGAGTCATTTTGGCGCACTAGTCCTTCGGGAAAGTCGAGGAAAACGCATCGTTTTCCAAACATGGATTCGTACGTCAAAATGACTCCTTGCTCAAGGTCAAGGTGTGCTTCAGTACATAATGCTGCACTTACCTATACGAAGCACTTTTCTGCACGTTTGCGCGTTGCGCCTATTTCTTTATTGCGTTGATATTGCACAGCCTATAATTTCTGATTTATTAGCAACCACGGAATGAGTGATTTATCATACTGATCGCAGAAAAAATTATTTTTCCGGTTAAAGTTTATTTGCGCTGCAAGAAAAAATCCTCCGCAGAGGCTTGCATTTACAGTTGTCACACATTCTTTTATTTGTGTTAGGTATGGCTTTGTACTTAAAACGAAACAATACAATAAAGACGAAAATTTTATTTTGTACAAAATGGCCGATGAAACAACAGAATCACACATTCTAAAAAAAGTAACATTAATCTCAAAAAAATAAATTTATAAGTAGTATAATGAGTAATTAACATAATTAAGTACTTATTAATAATGCCTACATCTACCTATAAAAGGAACAATTCTGGTTATAAAAAGTTATTCATTTTCTTTAATAGACTTGTACAACTTATTGTTGCACCATGAATTAATACATAAAAGGCATCTAGCCGAGTCCGCACTCAATCTATTTCTATGTTTTCGAATAGTTAATCCGGCTCGCGAAAAAAGTCTCTCCGCTGGCACACTTGTAGCAGTAATACTAAAATAATCTCGAGCCATTTTCGACAACGTTGGATATGTAGAAGCATTTTGATTCCACCATTGCAAAATGTTCGCATCTCTGGGGGCTCTCGGGCTATTGAAATACGCATCTATTTCGTTACGCCATGTGCTCTCCGCAGATTTTTGATTTTTCATTTCAAAAAGACAACATAAATCAAAATCTTCATCCTCTTCTCTAGTGGAATGTTCGGTAGTCTGAGTGGAATTACTTTTAAACTCTGGTGCATAATATTCATTCTTATAAATTTCTTCAAATTTCTGCATCGACGAATTAAGTAATTCCTTGCCCCAATCTGTCAAATAGAAAGTTTCTTTTTTGTGTCGAGGATCTAACAGTAATACCACGCAATATATCCAATTGGCTTTGGTATAGTGCTTAATTAATTTATTACGAGCTGCCTGGAAAGCGAGCAGTATCATTTCATCCACTGATGTTCTATTTTCTTTGGAGTCTAGAGCGAAAATTTCTTCTTCTAGTTTGTCAAGTAACATATTGAAACCAATTACCACCAACGGCAGCGTGACATATTCTTCTGCACTCAGTAACACAGACAGTGATTTAAAATATTTCAATATTTTCTGGATTTGGGAAAATATTGCCCAGTCATCCTCACGTATTTTTAACGAACTTAATTCGGCATTGTTCTCGCATAGGGCATTTAATGCCGGTTTCAGTTTAATTGCAACAGCCAACATGTCATTGGTGGAATTCCACCTAGTGGAAACATCCACATTTGTTGCTAAACATTTAATGTTCGTTACGTCGCAACAACTTTTAAATTTGTTTTGCCACTGTTCACTTCGTTTTATTTTTAGGAATAATGTTCGCAACTTACTCAACGGTTTTTGTTTTTCACCCGCATCTTCTTCTTGATCAGACTCAGATCCACCATCTTCCCCATAATCGTCATAATCATTTTTGGGCTCGTCTCGTATTAACTTCAGTATGTCTTGGACAGCAAGATTTAATATGTGAGCGAAACATCTGAAATGTTGATCAACAGGATCAAATTTCACATTAACATCGTCGGCCATTATTTGAGATAATTCGTGCATAAATCGGGTATTAGAGGCGGCGTTATCGACTGTAATGCCTTGAAGCTTTTCAACAATGTTGTACTTTTTTAAAGTTGAATAAAAGAACTGAGCTATATCCCGTCCTGTGTGGTGTCCGTGTGATGGTACAAAGTCAATCACCAGAGACTGGAGCGTATAATTATCGTCTACATAGTGAGCGGTTATCCCGTAGAACGATTTATTGGCTACAGATGTCCATCCGTCTATTGTGAAAGAGACTTTTGAACTATTGGCATTCATAATCCTTATTACACTCTCTTGCATTTTATTAAATCGATCCATAGCTTTTATCTTAAGGCTCGTACGTTTGGGATACACCAGTTGTTTATTTAAGTAGCCAAAAAGCTTTTGGGAGAAATCGTCTTCGAAAAAATTAAAAGGAAGGTATTTGACAGCTATCCACTCTACAACCAGCTCATCAAATTCAGGTTGACTGATGGGTGCGCACGCGCTACCAAACTGTAAACAATAAACCAAATAAATATGTTAAAGACCAATTTTTTGGAGTTCAAACATGACAAACATACAGGTTGGGGCACTTAAGACGGATCGTGCTAAAACTGCGTTCCCGTAAAAAAATTAAAAAAGCTTCAAACGAAAGTTACACCGAATCAAATTGTTCATATTTTAAAGAATAGATATACAGGGTGTCCCTGAAATAAGCGGCATAAATTTAACCACAGATTCTATGGACCAAAATAAGTCGATTGAAGCCAATTTATCTATATACAAAGTTGCTTCGTTTGGCCGTGAGAGGGCGCCAAAGTTTATTTTTATTTTTAGTTTTTCTGTAATAATTCATACGCGGATCGTTAGATTTAGATGAAACTAGGTACCTGGATACTGCTTAAGATGCTCTAATATCTGATATGCATATCAAGGTCATTTCGATGCGATAAGGATATAAACCACCCCCACCGTAACAGAAACCGTGGTGTAACTTTTTTATGGATTGGACATTCCAGTCATTATTTTTTCTGGTAAAATACCAACCTATTCCGCATGTTTTTTGTCTCTTACAAAAAATGAATATCTGCAGCCGTTTTCGAGATAAAAAATATTTTAGTAATCGCAACCCCGAATTTGGCAGTACCTAAAATTTTTTTTTTTGGCTCATTTCGAAATAGGAAAACGCAGACACAAATTCCTTGGACTAAAATAAGTTGATTTCATTCAATAAATTTTTGTCGAAAAATGCTTGGTTTTTCTGTGAGACCTATTGGAATTTATAACGAAAATTTCTAAGTTTTGTGCCCTCTCACGGACAAACGAAGCATTTTAAGACAAAATTCTTATAAGTAAAATGTACTTATTTTGGTCCAAGGAATCTAAACCTGCGTTTCCCTTTTTTCAAATGAGCAAAAAAAAATTTTTGATACTACAAAATTTGGGGTTGCGATTACTAAAATATTTTTTATCTCGAAAACGGCTGCAGATATTAATTTTTTGTAGGAGACAAAAAACATGCAGAATAGGTTGCTATTTTACCAGAAAAAATATTGACTGGAATGTCCAATCCATAAAAAAGTTATACCACGGTTTCTGTTAGGGTGGGGGTGGTTTATACCCTTATCGCATCGAAATGACCTTGATATGCATATCAGATGTTAGAGCATCTTAAGCAGTATCCAGGTATCTAGTTTCATTTTCATCTAAATCTAACGATCCGCGTATGAATTATTACAGAAAAACTAAAAACAAAAATAAACTTTGGCGCCCTCTCACGGCCAAACGAAGCAACTTTGTATACAGATAAATTGGCTTCAATCGACTTATTTTGGTCCATAGAATCTGTGGTTAAATTTATGCCGCTTATTTCAGGGACACCCTGTATTTTTGACTGTACAGAATTTCGGGTTGGGGCTGTGCACCCTACATGTTATTTCAGTTTTCAGTTGCTCGTTGAATTTTATTCAGGCTCTGATAAGCATACGTGGAAGATAGGGTCTACTAACTTTTACCGTTTTACCGGTTTTTTTGGGAAAAATTACGCTTACAGACCCTTCCTAATTGTAACATCGAAACACCTTGGAAATGAATGAAGAAACGTTAAAAAGTGAGCACATCAGCGTTGCACAGAGCATAAATGTTGCTTTCATTTTACAGTCATACAGTTGGGTATTGCAAATTAAGAATTATTATTAAAACTACACGGAAAAAAATGTGTGAGAAATTTGTGGCGCAAATTTGTAGCAAGCAAATTGTAATTTGTTTCTACTGTTTTTGTATAAAAACTGCCTTCCTATTAAAGTGGTGGAGTGGAATATACAATAATTTAGGAAGTTTCGTGTATTACAGAATGAAATACCAAAGAAGAGAAGGTACTACATTACTTCAGTGCATTACGTTGCAGTAAATGATGCTAATTGCTTGTTGTTGTGAGCGCAATTTGGATAGTACTGGTTAGGATCTATTGTAGTAATAGTTACCAACATAATTACTATTGCAAATTAGTCGTAGCAACGGTTATAAATATTTGAATGAAAAATTCCTATGAATAACAGCAGTGATGTTTGTTATAGCGGCCAACTTTTAGAGTGATAAGGAACTTTAAAGCGTTTGACAATGGTTCTGTTTCCATTTATAAAATCCAAACTAATTGAAAAGTGAATACAGGTGTGCGAATAAGGGTTTGCGAACGCATTTGCTACTATAACGTACATCTATTAATTGCCATTTACTAGTAAATGGGTAGGTACCTCTAACTTAGGTGGGTACCTAGGTTATTACTTGTACAAAAAATGTAAATAATGCACCGTTGTCATCGGAAGCCTTCGGGCTACAATTTTGTAAGGGACGAAGTTTTTCATTTGAGTCCTCGTTTTCGAGATATCGAGTGATAAGTGACAAAATCCGGCAGACCGAATTAATTTTCGCCGCACTTCAAACGGAGTTACGACCTGACAAAGATCGAATGGCCCATATAGGCGCCAATGCATTTCGTTAGGTTCTCGATTTTTTTCCGACGAAACGGCTACATGCAGTTTGATGAAACTAGCATCAAAAAATTGCGTCATGTATAGTGTACCTTGAACAATAATTAAGGAAGCTTCGTGTATGAAATATGCAAGAAGAGTAGTTACTACATTACTTGTAAAAATAAATAGAAGTTTCTACTTTGCCTTTGAACTAGAATTTTTTGGTTTAAACTAAACTAGGTATTGCCATTTTAAAACAACTAGCAATGTTTACATTTAAACTTAAACTACACACTTCATTTCTAAACATCTGATAATGACTTTTTAAAGTTAACTAAAATACAAATTTCTGTTTTTAAACAACTAGTATTTCCTGTCATTAAACTCAATTAGAAATTTCAGTTTTAAAGACGAAATTTCTACTTTTAAAGTCGGAACTTTTAATAACTTTTCAACAACTAAACTATTATACACTTTTAAACTAAACTGGAAATTTATACTTCAAAATTATAAATTTTTACTTGTTAAACTTCTATCAAATTTCTGTTTTTAAGGTAAACTAGAAATTTTTGCTTTAGATTCTTACGTGCTTAAGTTAAGTTAAGGTTAAGTCTTAAATTTGCTTTATTTCTTGAATTTTTTTTGTTACGTTACACTGCGTACACAATCATATTAGTTTGGATATAAAATGTCAGATATTTATCAAAAATATTCTTTAATTATGTATAATGTTATATCGATGTTTATATAAATATCATTATATTTGCCAACCCTTGTAAAAATATTATCATTGAGTCAGGGAAAAGTTGAAAAATCGTCTGGAAGAGAGAGTCTGGAAAAGTCAGGGAAAATTATTTTGAGAAAAAAGTGTCTACCCTGTTTTACCAAAAACTGTTTGGGGTCCGTCTCACCCTAGGTGGTCCAACTAGACCGTATATGGTGGTTCATGTAACCCTTAACGGTTGGGTTAGTTGGACCATTAGAACGTTTTGTTTATGTTTTTTTATTGAATACTATGTGTTGTTTTTTAGAATTCTGATTTTGTTTATGAAATGTGCAATAAAGTTTGCGTAGTTTGCTATTTTATAACTTAATTAATTAAGCGTATTAAAGAAAATATTGGCACTTTTGAAAATGTGGTCATCTCCCCCGGAATTACCCAATATATGTAAGTACATGGTGTTCTTTTTAAAATAACGAAGTTGCCAAGTGCCTAAACCGAACATTCTGAATAATCGATAAACGTAAAATAAAATAATAAAATTTGTTGACTTTTTGAATTTACAGACTTACGTGGCAATTGATATTATGTATTTTTAATAATTTTTGAATTTTTATGCAGAGACGATGAGGCCGTGACTAGTTACCGTTAATTAGAAAATCAAATAGTAAGGATACGAAAAAAAAAGAAAGGCAACATTGGCTTACCTGATGCTGAGAACTCCGAAACATATTGGAGATTGTTTGCTGTTTGATAGCCGATGTCGATGCTGCTGCATTTATGCCTCTTCCATGTGTGTTGTCGGCAGGATATAGTTGAGAAAATTCCTTCTTGTGTCGAGCTCGTAAATGCTTCTTTAATCCACTCGTGTTTGATTGTTTCATTTTTAACTGAACATTTTTGCCCTGCAGTTTACATAATTTACACTCTGCATATTTTTGGTTCAAATTGTTGTGCAAATAGGCGAAGAGATTTTTAAATTTTTCTGATTGCGAGTTGGCATTAACACGTGATGTAGAAGCACTGGAGTAAGATTCATCTTCCGGAAAAACTGATGACTGAGAACTGGACGACATGCTCGTGGTTTCACATTCCTCTGGGACAAAATCTTTGTCTTTGTCACTGTCATCACTAGCACAATATGGATCTTGTTCTTCGAGAATCTCGTCTGCAGCTTCGTCTCCAACTAGTGGTTTTGCACGTTTTACAGTGGTTGATTCAATCCTGGCACTTCGTTTCATTGTTGTAATTCACTCTACACAATACAATATATATACCGTAGTTGTAAAACACATTAAAAATGCTTACAATCAATATGTAACACGCGTATTCGACGTATTCGCACTCGCATTCGCTGATTGAAAAATTGTTGCGATTGCAAGAGCTAAAAACAGACTGAGACTTGAACCCAAAAGATAAGAAGTAGCTAAGAGAGAAGGACCCATGCGGTTAGTCATCGAATTATCAGGTAGACGAAACACAGGAAACAGAAACATAAACTATCCTGGGAAATTCCCATCTGCAACATCTGCAAGCTGGTGTGGTTTATGACCTACCGCCAAAGGGCCAGACCAGTGAGTAATTGCAAGTACAGGCCAGTCGCATTAGGAAGGTTGAGAAGAATTTACAATATACTTTGCATTATTGATGCAATTTAAGACGGTCTCTAGCGGGTGCTTCCGCCATAAAGCATAGAAACAGATTGTGCGGGTTTTCGGAGAATATGACAATTTGTACTTCATACGTGGAAATGTGGGAATGAAATAAAAATCATTAGTCGAGACTGGGCGAGACTAGACGAGACTAGACGAGACCATACGAGACCATACGAGACGAGACGAGACGAGACGAGACTGCATTAGGTCGAGACGAGACTTTAACTTAGTCTCGTCTCGAGTTAACGAGACGAGACGAGACTAAGTGAAAGTCTCGTCTCGTCTCGTCTCGTGGCAACACTACTTTCCGTTAGCAGCAGCAACATCGGTTGGATCGAAAGATTGTCTAGATATATCAAATCCTTTATACCTCACATAAAATGAACCGATCGGTATATTTGGATATGTTTGAAGCGAAAAGACTTGCTTTCTGCTAAATCAGGAGTGTACCTCACGTCTGCTAGTATTCCTTTAATTTTCTTATCTTTTATGTGCCCATCGTAAACATAAAAAGTTAACAAGAGTGTCAAAACGAATATCCCAATTTAAAATAAGGCCATCATTATCATTAAAAGCAATTTTAAAATCCACGTCAATCTGCAAAAACTTAAAAGTAAGCCAAATTTATTCCTTATTCGTAATCAATCACATGCCAAACGATATCCTGAAGGACTTTAATAAAATGGCCATGCTTGCATTATGGATTTTGTTGAAGCAAGCTTCTTTATTTCAATCAAGCGGTATCTTGAACATGCCTTCCAACATTGGTCGGATTCTTCAATAATCAAATTATCGTATTTTAAACAACGAATGATGCTTTCTGCATTGTCTTCAGGTTCTAAAAATAATAAGATATCAGAAGTGTTTTTTTAATACTTTAATATTAAATATGTTAATTAAATAATAACTTTTATTATGCATACCAAAAGTTTTTTGGTGGCGATTTTTTTTATTTGTCTTTTTTTGTCTGCACAACATGACCACTTACTGCCGACTTAAAAGAAGACTTCATGTTGCAGTACTTGTTATAAATTTTTCCCCTTTTGCCAACCGATAAAACTGCTGTAATAAAATATTTACCTATTAACATTTCATTAAAAATAAATATACATCATAAAATACGACGAATTGTGTTATAACTAGAAACCTCAAGTCAGAAAATTTTCTAGCAAAAGATGGTCTAAGACCAACTAAGGTCCTAAGGGGGACTAAGTCCAACATTATTTACGTTATTTATTTATGGAGGAAATAATTAAAAAATGTAGTCAGGGAACAAAACACCTATTTGTAGGATACACAAATTTGAAACCGATTGAAATATCAGAATGTGCTTTTGCAGATGACATGGTTATCATGGCAGTAAAAGAAAAAGGTCTCCAAGAAAATTTAAAATCGTGGAATTAAATACTAGAAGAAAATGGCTTGAAACTAAACATAAGAAAAACACAAGTAATGGTAGTGTCCGAAAGGAAAGAAAACGTGAATATACAGATAAACAGGATACAGATAGAACAAGTAGAATGCTTCGAATACCTGGGTATAAAAATAGAAGATTCAGGACGAGATTTGGAAATCGATAAACGTATAGAAAAAGCAATATTAATATTTCAACCAGGTATTGCTGAAGATTTTGGAGTTCACCGTAATACGATGGTTTGTAAAACCATAAATAACGTTGCTAACAGAAAACACATCAGTGGATAAAGTTTTCGTCTAACCTGGAAGGTATGGAAGAAGAAATGATAAAATGGGCTAACCGATTCCAAATACCTACAGTCATTGGTGAACTGGCTTGCACCCATGTTCAAATTAAAAAATCTTTAGAATTTGGTGAGGAATTTATTAATAAAAAACGATTTTCTACCATAAATGTACCGGGTGTCCCAATAAGAATGGCTCTCGGCTATATCTCAGGAACGGTTTATAGTAGAGCTTTGAAATAAAAAATTTTATAACAAAAGTTGCCTCAGGAAAAGCCTGGAAATTATTTTCATAATTGTGGGTTCACCGCTAGAGGGCGTAATTGAATATAAAAAATAAAAAAATCTAAATTTTACAAAATTTTCCTAATGAAGGGGCACTGGAAATCCGATTATTGTATTCTTCATCAAATTCTGCGCATATTTTATTTAACAAGTTTAACTCTACCTTTGCAAATAAGAGGTGGGGGTGAGTGGGAACCTTGTTATGAAAAAATAGCTGTAAGTCCGGTTCTGCTAAATCAAATTTTGAAAACTGGGTCTTGTTGAAGACAGATCTTTTTCTTCAATGTAAGCGTGATAATTTTGAACCATCCTAATAAGTAATAAGCCAGCTGGGAGGCGTTATTTAATTTTTTTCAGAAATCTAATTTTATTTGGAAAATATTAAATACAAGTATGCATTTTTAATCATACTTTATAAAATTAGATTAAATTAGAAATAGAATAGCGAAAACCGCATGTCGATACCTTTTGTCTATCTCAAGATATCTCGAGAAACGTGTAAATTTTATACATAACTGTTACTATCACCGGTAAACTAAGTTAATGAAAAGTAGTGTGCTGTGGAAAAAAAACAAAATAACATTTTCCAGATGTCAACGTATAAAAATATAATTAATTAAAACAACAATATAAAGAGAAACAATACTATTACAATTAAATAAAACACAGAACAAAAAGAATTACTTAGTGACGACCTAAATATTCAAATTGTTGTCCATCATACACTACTCTAGAATACATTATCCAGAGAATACTAAACGCCATTCAAAGCATATCGAGAGTAGAAATTGAGACTGCTGTTCAATCTACTCTTGAAAGAGTAAATTTTGCAACGAAAATGATGGGAAAAAATTTGAACGTTTATGTCATCACTAAATAGTTGTTTTTATTTCTTTGTAATAGGGCTTTTCAACGCTTCTCATTTGTTTCGAGCCTCTGTCATATGCCGTATAATCCGTGTATAATATTAATATACGAGATATGAACGAGGCTCGAAACAAATGAGAAGCGTTGAAAAGACCTAATATACGTTGACAGCTGGAAAATGTTTCTTTGTTGTTTCCATAGCACACTACTTTTAATGAATTATTTCGTTTACCGGTGACAGTAACAGTTATGTTTTTAAATTTACACGTTTTGTAAGATATCTCGAGATAGAAAAAAGGTATTAACATGCGGTTTTCGCTATTCTGTTGATAATTTTGTCTAATTTTGTAAAATGGTACTAAAAATGCATGTTTGCATTTAATATTTTCCAAGGAACACTAGATTTCTGAAAAAAATTAAATAACGCCTTCTAGCTGGCATATTACTCAGTAAGTTGGTTCGAAATCATAACTTTTACATTGACGAAAAAGATCTATCTTCAACAAGACCAAGTTTGCAAAATTTGATTAAGCAGAACCGGACTCACAGCCAGTTTTTCATAACAAGGTTCCCACTCACCCCCACCTCTTATTTCTAAAGGTAGACCTAAACTTGTCAAATCAAATATGCGTAGAATTTTATGAAGAATACGACGATCGGATTTCCAGTGCCCCTTCATTAGGAAAATTTTGTAAAATTTAGATTTTTTAATTTTTGATATTCAATTACGCCCTCTAGCGGTGGTCCCACAATTATGAAAATAATTTCCAGGCTTTTTCTGAGGCAACTTTTGTTATAAAATTCTTTATTTCAAAGCTCTACTATAAAGGGTTCCTGAGATATGGCCGAGAGCCATTCTTATTGGGACACCCGGTACAAGCAACGTGTGATACACATGAAGTTATTACAATCGTGGACACTGAGTGGCCTGGAAGTGTTCACAATTAGAGAATTTGGAAACAAAGTTCTTCTTCTTCTTCTGGTAGCACTACAACCCTATGTGGGTCTTGGCTGACTGCACAGCTCGCTTCCATCTCGAACGGTCGTCTATGATAGTAGAGTCAGTGGGTCCATTGTCCTTAGATCTGATTAAATATTGTCTCTCCATTGCATTCGTGGGCGTCCTAAGGGCGTTCTTCCTGTGGGGACTTCCTCCCAGATCAGTTTGGTAAGGCGTCATTAGGGAGTCTATGGACATGCCCAGCCCATCCTAGATGCTGTGATTTAATTTCTTGGACTATGTCGATGTCGCTCACCCTACACATCTGCTTGACCTCAGCATTTGTTCTCATTCGATATTGGTTGCTATTAGGATCGTGATAAGGTCCAAAGATTTTTCTGAGGATTTTTCTCTCAAAACATCTAAGTTTTCTTTCAATTGCTTTGGTCAAAGTCCACGTCTCACACCCATACATGAGCACCGGTCTAATCACTGTTTTATATATTCTGATCTTGACGCTCGTGTTAGGCTCTTAGATTTAATAGTATTGTGGAGGCTATACATACATCTGTTTGCTGCCTGAATTTCCCTTTAATCTCTTACGTGATATCGTTATCTGCAGCATAGGCGTAACGAGGATGATCCTAAGGGGGGGGGGTTACAACTACTAGTGGGAGGGGGTATGGAATACCCCCAGGGAGGAGGGCGGTTCGGGGTCCTCCCATGAAATTTTGAAAATTACACTTTTTATTGCGTTTGAAGTATTCCATTAGCACTTTTAAATTATTGAAATTGTATTAATTTTAATTAACATAAATATAAATCTTATAAGTATATTTTGTTTAATGTTGTATTGACTTTCAGTTTGTTTTACAAGGGTGAAAAAAATTCTTAGAGTAACTAATTTGTTTATTTTACAGATACTTTATTAACATTTCTCACAACTGAACACTGAGACTAAAAAAGATAACAAAATACTTGGATATATATATATATATATATATATATATATATATATATATATATATATATATATATATATATATATTCAAAGTGTTTCTCTTCTAATCAGCCCAAAACACATTGACTGCATTCCCCAAAATTATTCATTTTATATATATATATATATATATATATATATATATATATATATATATATATATATATATATATGAAAATTACTAAGTTCTCGGGAAGAACCGCGTTGAGAATTTATAACTCGACGTTTCGGCACCCTTTTTGGAGCCATTATCAAGAGGGGTATGGTTCCGTTCGAGTTCGGGGTCTCAATCTGCCTACTCCCCTCACTCGTGACGTACCAGTAGTGTCTTGTTCTCTAGGAGAACGGTCAAGCGGCACTGAGGTCTCAATCTGCCTACTCCTCAGTGTCGAGTGACGACCTGTCTTCGCCTGTGTAGCTCCTTTTATACTCTCAGTGCGCGCGGGAACTGTATGCGCGGGAGAGGCCTGAGTGGGATCGACTGACGTGGGGATTCGCCGAAGCAGCGGTCGCCATGTTGCCGGCAGTCTTTTGGCGTCATCGCGTGTGTTTAGGCTGTGAGGGCGTTTTTCAATTTCGATGGCTTCACGGATGATTCTCGATTTTAAGGAGCGGACAGGGGCGATGGTTTTTGCTTTCTCGAAATCTATTTGGTGACCTGTCTGAATATGATGTTGGGCAAGGGCTGAAGTAGTGTCGGAATGTTTTACAGATATGGAATGTTCGTAGATACGGTTTTGGATTCGTCGGTTTGTCTGTCCTATGTATGTCCGTGGGCAACTGGAACAAGGTATCTCGTAGACACCATGGTCTTCATTGGGGATTTGGTCTTTTACGGATCTGACAAGATTGCACAACTTGGAGTGAGTAGTGAAGACGGTTTTGATATTTAGAGGGGTAAGAATTCTACTAATCTTGTCAGTGACACCTTTGATAAAAGGTAGAAAGATTTTGGGTTGATCGGGCGGCAAGTTTTCTTTATTAGATGGAATGGGATTTAGATGTTTCTGAATGCTCCTATTGATTTGGGTTTTATGGTAGCCGTTTTGTAAGAGTGTTTGCCTTATTGAATTTATTTCAGATGGTCTGTGATTGTCGTCACTAAGCCTTATAGAGCGAGAAACAAGAGTGTTGACAACTGAACTGAGTTGGGCGGGGTGATGATGTGACTGGGCATTGAGATACCGATTTGTATGGGTGGGTTTTCGGTACACGGAATAGGAAAAACTGTGAGGTGGCTGTTTTTGAATAAGTACATCAAGGAATGGTAAAGACTCCTCAGACTCAACTTCCATCGTGAATTGAATACTGGGGTGTATTCCATTCAGGTGGGAGAGGAAGAGATCTAACGTATCTTTACCATGGGGCCAAATGACAAAAGTGTCATCAACGTACCGTAACCAGCAAGTGGGTTTGAGATTTGATGATGACAGGGCTATTGTTTCGAAATGCTCCATGTAGATATCAGCTATTACGGGAGAGAGAGGGGATCCCATTGGGGCACCTTTGATTTGACGGTAGAATTGATTTTGGAATGAAAAGTATGTGTTAGACATGCAATGTTTTATAAGAGATAATGTGTCTTGGGGGATTTGATGTTTGGAGTCCAAGATGGAAATGGTTTCATCAATAGGAATGTTGTTGAATGAAGAAACAATGTCAAAACTGACTAGAATATCTGAGGATGAGATAGAAATATTTTTCAGAAGATCAATGAAATGGAAAGAATTTTTGATGAATGACAAGGCGTTTTCGGCTAGTGGTTGTAGGGATGAGGCGAGATGTTTTGCCAATTTCTGAGTGGGGCAATTGTATGCACTGACGATGGGTCTTAGAGGAACGTTGGGCTTATGAATTTTTGGAAGTCCGTATATTCTTGGAATTCGGGACGATTTTTCTCTGGGTGTAAGAGATTTTTTGATGTCTGGAGGTAGAGTCGACTTATTTATGATAGATTTGGTCGTTTTTTCTAGATAGGTAGTGGGATCGTTTGGGACTCGTTTGTATTCTGTAGAATTAAGAAGTTCGGACATTTTGTCGAAATAATTAGAAGTGTTGAGAATGACGGTGGCATTACCTTTGTCTGCCGGAAGGATGACGATGTCAGGGTTGTTGTAGAGTTCTTTAAGGGCACGTCTTTCTGAAAGACTGATATTTGTCGGTGGGGGTTTGGAAGTACGGAGAATTCTGGCGACATCTTGTCTGGCAATTTCGGCTTGGTCGGAAGGAAGATGAGAAATAGCTTCTTCAGTTTGACAAATAATTTTCTCCGTTGGGATTGAAAGAGGAGTGACAGAAAAATTGAAGCCTTTAGACAGAGCTTTGGTAGCTGAATCGGATATGTTAACATCTGAGAAATTGCGTACAACAGTAGAAGGTTGTTGATTTGAAGGTGGCTGTGGATTTTGATGAGCGATGAGTGTGGCTAGTTTGCGTTTCTGGGTTTGGGTTTTGGTGTCAGAAATGTGTTGAGCTTTTTGATGAGAAAGGCGATCGAGAATTTGTTGTGACACAACAAATTCCCGACTTTTCAAAACCTACAATGATATCCACTCTCACAATATACATCCATTATTATGGGACACTTTCGATCGCCTTTCTCATCAAAAAGCTCAACACATTTCTGACACCAAAACCCAAACCCAGAAACGCAAACTAGCCACACTCATCGCTCATCAAAATCCACAGCCACCTTCAAATCAACAACCTTCTACTGTTGTACGCAATTTCTCAGATGTTAACATATCCGATTCAGCTACCAAAGCTCTGTCTAAAGGCTTCAATTTTTCTGTCACTCCTCTTTCAATCCCAACGGAGAAAATTATTTGTCAAACTGAAGAAGCTATTTCTCATCTTCCTTCCGACCAAGCCGAAATTGCCAGACAAGATGTCGCCAGAATTCTCCGTACTTCCAAACCCCCACCGACAAATATCAGTCTTTCAGAAAGACGTGCCCTTAAAGAACTCTACAACAACCCTGACATCGTCATCCTTCCGGCAGACAAAGGTAATGCCACCGTCATTCTCAACACTTCTAATTATTTCGACAAAATGTCCGAACTTCTTAATTCTACAGAATACAAACGAGTCCCAAACGATCCCACTACCTATCTAGAAAAAACGACCAAATCTATCATAAATAAGTCGACTCTACCTCCAGACATCAAAAAATCTCTTACACCCAGAGAAAAATCGTCCCGAATTCCAAGAATATACGGACTTCCAAAAATTCATAAGCCCAACGTTCCTCTAAGACCCATCGTCAGTGCATACAATTGCCCCACTCAGAAATTGGCAAAACATCTCGCCTCATCCCTACAACCACTAGCCGAAAACGCCTTGTCATTCATCAAAAATTCTTTCCATTTCATTGATCTTCTGAAAAATATTTCTATCTCATCCTCAGATATTCTAGTCAGTTTTGACATTGTTTCTTTATTCACCAACATTCCTATTGATGAAACCATTTCCATCTTGGACTCCAAACATCAAATCCCCCAAGACACATTATCTCTTATAAAACATTGCATGTCTAACACATACTTTTCATTCCAAAATCAATTCTACCGTCAAATCAAAGGTGCCCCAATGGGATCCCCTCTCTCTCCCGTAATAGCTGATATCTACATGGAGCATTTCGAAACAATAGCCCTGTCATCATCAAATCTCAAACCCACTTGCTGGTTACGGTACGTTGATGACACTTTTGTCATTTGGCCCCATGGTAAAGATACGTTAGATCTCTTCCTCTCCCACCTGAATGGAATACACCCCAGTATTCAATTCACGATGGAAGTTGAGTCTGAGGAGTCTTTACCATTCCTTGATGTACTTATTCAAAAACAGCCACCTCACAGTTTTTCCTATTCCGTGTACCGAAAACCCACCCATACAAATCGGTATCTCAATGCCCAGTCACATCATCACCCCGCCCAACTCAGTTCAGTTGTCAACACTCTTGTTTCTCGCTCTATAAGGCTTAGTGACGACAATCACAGACCATCTGAAATAAATTCAATAAGGCAAACACTCTTACAAAACGGCTACCATAAAACCCAAATCAATAGGAGCATTCAGAAACATCTAAATCCCATTCCATCTAATAAAGAAAACTTGCCGCCCGATCAACCCAAAATCTTTCTACCTTTTATCAAAGGTGTCACTGACAAGATTAGTAGAATTCTTACCCCTCTAAATATCAAAACCGTCTTCACTACTCACTCCAAGTTGTGCAATCTTGTCAGATCCGTAAAAGACCAAATCCCCAATGAAGACCATGGTGTCTACGAGATACCTTGTTCCAGTTGCCCACGGACATACATAGGACAGACAAACCGACGAATCCAAAACCGTATCTACGAACATTCCATATCTGTAAAACATTCCGACACTACTTCAGCCCTTGCCCAACATCATATTCAGACAGGTCACCAAATAGATTTCGAGAAAGCAAAAACCATCGCCCCTGTCCGCTCCTTAAAATCGAGAATCATCCGTGAAGCCATCGAAATTGAAAAACGCCCTCACAGCCTAAACACACGCGATGACGCCAAAAGACTGCCGGCAACATGGCGACCGCTGCTTCGGCGAATCCCCACGTCAGTCGATCCCACTCAGGCCTCTCCCGCGCATACAGTTCCCGCGCGCACTGAGAGTATAAAAGGAGCTACACAGGCGAAGACAGGTCGTCACTCGACACTGAGGAGTAGGCAGATTGAGACCTCAGTGCCGCTTGACCGTTCTCCTAGAGAACAAGACACTACTGGTACGTCACGAGTGAGGGGAGTAGGCAGATTGAGACCCCGAACTCGAACGGAACCATACCCCTCTTGATAATGGCTCCAAAAAGGGTGCCGAAACGTCGAGTTATAAATTCTCAACGCGGTTCTTCCCGAGAACTTAGTAATTTTCATTTACCTGACCGCGGAAATCTTTCCGAACATATATATATATATATATATATATATATATATATATATATATATATATATATATATATATATATGGATTCCGACTTTAGGAAGCCAAAAACGCTATATCGCACCGGTCATACGAAGCCCGACACCTCCTTACGAAGCCCGGATTCGGGCTTCGTAATTCTTTAATGTTATTTCCCCAAAAAACGTACTTTACACCATCTCTCGATATTTTAACCAAGCTCAGAACATGTGAATACGCTTGGGCTTCATATATATTCGGACAAATTTTAGAAATGTACCATAGGTAGCTCTGAAATCATGATTAACAATACGAAGCCCGGGCTGCTTATGCCTGGAATTATTATCAAAACATACACTCGTAGTTCATGGTATCTACCACCAGTTTGCGCTGCGAAAAAAAGTATATACTCTGTAGAAGTTCAGCAGCGTTAGGAAGCCCACATTGAGCTACCGATTATAAGAAGCCCTGAAGTTTGGCAACGTTTTTGCGTATTCCTCAAAGTACTATTAGCTTGTAAACATTTTTATTATTACCTGGCAATGCACATTTTTTGTATTTTTGGGTCGTTCATCGTCATTAATCTTGTGTACTAAGACTCCCGAGAGCAGATTATGGTAATTCTTAGCATTACCTGTACACAGTAAGATACCGACAGAAAAAAGATTTAAAAATTGAATCGCAAAAGAATTATTTATTTTAATTGATACAATTAATACAAATTAATACTTTGTATTACTAATTTACTATTTTAGTTTGTAATAAGCCACAAAATTTGCTACCAAATAGGAAATTAATATGACAAATTAAATTATTGTTTTTTTTATTTAAAAAAGGTTAATGCCTCGACAACTAATGGCCATTGGCATGGTAGGTACGGTAATTTTTAACAGTTAGGTACCTAGTGTAATGTGTAGTGTGTGTGTGTGTTGAGTAAGTGTCTTGTTACTTTGCAAAGTTGACGTCATTGTCTTTGCAAAGAGACGCTAACTGTATCCGAACATCTGCGGTTCCTCCGGTGAGTACCGATCCCACAAGGACAGAAACTATTTTCATTTATTAATTTATAATAAATGAAACATTTCTGACCCTGGTGAGATTCGAACTCACAACCATTCGGATTTTTCGATCCAAAGGTACGCGCTCTTACCACTCAGTCAAGGACGGGGTTAAAGTTATTATTATTAAATATTACTTTATAAAATTAAAAATAGTCATTCTTATGAATTATGCGTATTATTCTGATTCTGATACGATGAACACTTGTTTGATGGGTCTGAGCCACACAATTGAGGGTTAGGCCACTGTTTCATTCGTATTTTTAGTATTTGTCAAGGCAACAATACATTATGTAGTGCCATATTGCCAAATATAGAGCTAGATTGTGTAGACCACTGTTGAACCATATATCCAATTTTTCTGCTTTTATTGATGTATTAATCTAAAAATGCTCAATTTGTGGACTGTGCCACTGTTGCTCTGAGCTCCTCATTTAATACAAATACAAAATATTTAATACAATAATGCATATAGATTTTCCCTTCGGAAAAAATCAAACAATATAGATGTTTTTTAATTTCATTAAGGGAATGGGCACGTAGTTTCTGCTGAAATGCTACTCAAATGGAATTCATTTTGTTTTCGAATTCTGAGAAAACTAATAATTATTTTTGAAAATTTTAAACTCAGAATAAGAGATTACGTTATTAGCGAGGGCCGAAAGTCCTTGAGAACTTCTCTAATATTTATTTTAATAAGTTACAGGGCTAAAAAACTAAAAGAAAATTTAGTGTGACTTTTAATTTCAAAATATCTCATTCAAAATAAACTTTTTATTTATTGTAAGAGACTTTCGGCCCTCGGTAATAATTTAGTCTTTCATTTTGCGTTTAAATTTTTCAAAAATATTTATTGTTTTTTTTTCAGGATTTGAAAAAAAAAATGAACACAATGTCCGTGGTAATATTTTCCAAATCTTTGTCAGTCAGACAGTGACAATTTTAAATATTTGACCTGGCATTGGGAATATTTTTAGTTGTTGATTAAATAATATTGATAATGTGTTTAACAAATAATTGATTTAAGACGTGAACTTAATAAAAAGTTATTTATTGTTTATTATTTATGGAAGATCCAAAGCAGAGAATACACCAGGATATATTCAGTGATCCAAGTATTGTGTTGTTACAGATGTTCAAAATTGTAAGCGTTTCATAGTAACAATATATTATTAAAAAATCACTTTATCACTTTTCCTCTTTTCTCGATTGATTATTAGCTTTTGTTGTACAGTAGATAAATTATTACTGAATACATAGGTAGTGAAAAAATTATCAGTAGTAATTGAACAAGAGCTCTGAAATTATCGAAATTTTCCCGAGTGACACTTTGACAGTATTAATTTCACGACCCGAAGGGGAGTGAAATTACGTCAAGTGGCACGAGGGAAACAATTCGATAATAATTTCAGAGATCGAGCTGCAATTTGCTGCGATTATTTCATGAATAAAACTGTTTAAAACCAAAATTTTATTGTAATTTATTTATGTAAGTACAAATTAGTATAATTAAACACACAGTTGTTATAAATATTTGACGATTGAAAGTCATCACTTTTATAAGTTTTAAAACAGTAATTGTCATTAATGTCACTGAATGTATTTTTTCACAGCAACGAAGGGCATCTGACGTAATATACTTGACGATGGGATATTATCAAAAATGATCAATTTAATTTGTATTTCTGTAGCTTTCTATTGGTCGGAAATATGAAATAATCATATTAATTAACTGAATTAACAATTAAGGCAATTAATTATACTAGTAATAGTTATCCAAGAACATTCAAAAGCCATCTTTACAGTTAATGATGAAATTGTCAAGTAAAGTTTACATATCCATACCAGTGACAAGTTTACTACACGTAATTTGCCGTGTAAAAACAGAAAGAGTGGGGATAGCCTTAAAATATTTGCGAATTATGTACCGATGGCCCTAAGAAATGTTTAATAAACAACATATTAAAAAGTTCTACTCTAGAAGTGGGCACTTAATTTTTTATTAAACAAATGAACTGCGAAATTAGATGTTTCTTTAAATAACCCCGAAAATATAAATTTTAGAAAAAAACTGACTTGACTTGAAAAATTCAGACTATTGAAAAAAACCTTAATATAAGATTAAAATTTTTATAAAATTAAATCTGTAGCTTCTATAATTTTTTATTTATAACGCTAAAGTCACCCTTCTCACAAACATTGGCGCACTGTAAACTAGCGAAGTGCACGGCTGAGTTATTTCAGTGTATTTCTCTAATTAATGGATCAAATAAAATTTTACAAATTGGACAAGAAAGAAGGAAATTAAGAGAAGGAACAAGAAAGGATAGCTTAATTGGAAAGAAGAACAATTAAGCTATCTTATGGTTATAATAAAAAGAAATAAAATGTATGGGCATAAGTACGGTGTGGGCTGAATTTTGTTTAAACATTATTTAAAAATATGTAACTAATAAAATTTTTCTTATAAAGCTCTCAAATTTGCACAACTTACCTTTCAAACATCGTACTAAACAATGTTTCATTCAAAAAAATGCCAAAAATTTAATTCAAATGATATGACGCAAAAATGCAATTTTTGAAAACTTTTACGTAAGTTTTAAGTAAAAACGTAGTTTACAGAATTACCAGCACTTTAAAACGGTATTACTCAAGTTTGAAAAGATTTTTTACAATTTTATAGGTGATTTTTTAAAGCATTTGATGTATTTTTAAAATTTACTCAATAATTTTATTTTAGAAATGAAACTATGAAACTATGAATGAAACTATTCCTTTTTGACAAAAATTAAGAAAGATAACAAAAATGTACCTAATACAAAAACCGAAAATTACCAACTAAAAAATTGTTTATAAAAAGTGATCAAAAATGTTTTCTCTAAAACTTACCTAAAATAAATTTAATAATAAGCTTGAACAATAATAAATTTTCAACAAAAAAATATTTTTAGCTCTTGAACATTATGTCTGCGTAACTTCGAACCTATTAATAACTTTTTTATTACCAGTTTTACGAAAAAAGTTATTCTTTATAAAATACTCTGCATCGTATATGATCTCAGATGCAACCATCAAATATCAAATTTTATTAATTTTACATACGAGGTTTTACATACGATTTTACATTTTGACATACGAGGTATGTAAAAAAATATGAATTTCACTCAAGAGTAAAGTACCTTTAGATTTCACAATATCGAAAATTGTTATTAAAAAAAGTTGTTTGGAATTACAAAATATGTTTCACTGTTTAATTACATTCTTCTAAATGAGATATTGTGAACTATAAAGGTATGGTATGTTTAACAGTAAATGGTCGAGTTCAATTAGTTACCACTATAAACATCCTGGAATAACCGATAATAGTATAAAAGGTCCGGTTTCAGGTAAAATTTAAATATGTTTTCTGGTACAATTTCTTTGCTTTATTATGGGATTACCGTCTAGTCAGTGTTAATTGTCAAAAGACCAACTCTGTCTACCTCGGTTGCTTATCGCTCCGGGTGGGTCTTAACAATGGACCAGGTCAGATAAATTTAATAATATTTACGACCGCACTAATTGAACTCAACCATTTACTGTTGAACAAACCATACTGAACTGTTAAGCAAAAGTCATATTTTTTACATACCTCGTATAAAATTGAAAAAGTTTGATATCTGATGGTTGTTTTTTGGACTTTAGACCAGAATAGAGTATTTTATGAAGAATAACTTTTTTTCGTAAAATTAATAATAAAATAGTTGAAATAATTGAAATAAAATAATGATGATGGGTATCCGTAATTTGATAAAACATTGAATTTTTTTTTTCAATTATAATGATGTAATTATAATAAAACATAGTTTTTAATTCCCAACAACTTTTTATAATACCCATATTTTGATATTCTGGAATATAAAGGTACTTTACTCTTTAATAAAATTCGTATTTTTGACATACCTCGTATAAAATTGATAAAACTTGATATCTGATGATTGGGTTTTAGATTTTAGACTATCCAGAGCAATTTATGAAGAATAAACTTTTTTTCGTAAAATTTGTAATAAAAATGTTTCAAATATGGTTCCTTGCTACGCAGACATAGTGTAGAAGAGCTTCTTTACAAGCATTTTCAAATTGTAATGCCATATTCGGATTCAGCATAATCAAAAACAAAATAGAAACAAAAACCAACGATATTTTTAAAATTATTTTAAATTATATAATTTAACATGATTGTTTGGAATTAAGAACTAGATTCTGATATGCAATTTCATCCTTCTAATGGAAAAAAAAATTGAAAATTTTTCTAATCAACATTATTTTTAGTTTTTTATTTCAATTATGATACATATAGATATTTGTATAACAAGGGAGGAAAGTGCTTCTTTTCCTCCCGAGAATGAAGTTTACTGCCCGACACGTAGCGGAGGGCAGTAATCATTCAAGGGAGGAAAAGGCACTTTACTCCCATGTTATACATATGGTTTTTCCACCTTCCTCAAATAACAAGTCATTTTTTCATTTTTACTTAATTTATTTATGTAACTAACCAACAAAATTTATTAGAACTAAAACTAATAAGTACGTACAATATAACTGTCAACTGTCAAATATAAGTCAAAATAAAAATGTAAACATTGTTAAATCAAAATAAAAATTTACAGTTTTTTACCATTCTGTGAAATACAGAGTGTTTTATAAATAAACGTTAAAATGTATACAAACTTACGTAATAAAAAATAGATATTGTACAGGGCGTCAATAAGTTATATTTTTATGAATGAAATACCATGATGTCACTTTTACTTTTCTTCCCTAGGGAGGAAAAGTACAACTTTGCTCCCTACAATCAGGTCCGGAAAAGTATACTTTCGGTAGAGGTAGGTGGAAAACTCTTTTTCCACCTACCTCTACCGAAAGTATACTTTTCCAGACCTAATTGTAGGGAGCAAAGTTGTACTTTTCCTCCCTAGGGAGGAAAATATTTTTCCTCCCTAGGGAGGAAAAGTAAAAGTGACGTCATGGTATTTCGTTCATGAAATATAACTTATTGACGCCCTGTACAATATCTATTTTCTATTACGAAGTGTCTATACATTTTAACGTTTATTTATAAAACACCCTGTATTTTGCAGAATGGTAAAAAACAGTAAATTGTTATTTTGATTTAACAATGTTTACATTAATAATTTGACTTATATTTGACAGTTGACAGTTATATTGTACATACTTGTTAGTTTTAGTTCTAATAAATTTTGTTGGTTAGTTACATAAATAAATTAAGTAAAAATGAAAAAATGACTTGTTATTTGAGGAAGGTGGAAAAACCATATGTATAACATGGGAGTAAAGTGTCTTTTCCTCCCTTGAATGATTACTGCCCTCCGCTACGCGTCGGGCAGTAAACTTCATTCTCGGGAGGAAAAGTTACACTTTCCTCCCTTGTTATACAAATAGCTATTATTATTCATTTTACGAAAAACAGTTATTCTTTATAAAATGTTATACAGGATCTAAAACCTAAAATACAACCGTCTAATATCAAATTTTGTTAATTTTATACGAGGTATATAAAAAAAATATGAATTTTCCCAAGATTACTTAAATAATATACCCTTATTTTTCACAATATTGAAAATTGTGCTTATGTAAAGTTGTTTAGAACTAAAAACCATTATTAACCCGCCAGTGGTCGCTATATGAGATTTTCTCTCACGGTTTCAGAAAATTGCACAGAATTTTTTTTCTGGGAAATTATAAGATCTGTAGTTCCTTCTAGTCTCCTAACTATCCTCCCTCGACAATCTAATAGAATCGTCCGCTTAGATAGTGACTCAGTTGACCTAATATCACCCAATTGTTGAGTCAGCGCGCTTCAAGTGAGACATTCTCTCATCAAGCGACCACCCGCGTTACGAACTGTACATAAAAATTAATTTTATTTTGGCACTTGGCAACCTAAAATAATGTAAAAAAAATTTTAATTGTCATCAATCAATTTTTCCAGAGCATTCTTGTTATATTTGTGTGCTGTGCCGTAAATTATCAAGATACGGAGATTGATTAATATTGGTTTAATTACGATTATTTCTTTTTATTTTATTATATTATTATTTATATTATGTTACATTTTTTTTTCTTATTATTAGTTAATAAAAAAAGTTTAAAAACTGTTTTAAAAACTTTATTTTGTAAAAAAAGGTAAAATTTGGATATGTGAGAGAAAATCTCACGCGCGACCACTCGCGTTATAATCTACCTAGCGACCAATGCCGGGTCGCTAGGTTGGGAATCTGTCTTTGGTTGGGAAATAAGCCACAATTAAATTGAAAAAATAATTGTATTCGCGTTTGGACGCCCAAATAGGATGTCGTTGTCAAAATATAAAATATTACTAATATTTACTCGGTAATATTTTGTATTTTGACAAGGACATCCGATTTGGGCGTCGAAACGTTAATAAAATTATTTTTTCAATTTAATTGTGGCTTATGTCCCAATCAAAATAATTATAAAAATGCCACAGGAAAATAGCTTCAGAACAACACTAAAAACCATCTTCCAATATTCCATCCTTCTCATTGAAATATTCTGAACTATAAAGGTACTTTATTCTTGATCGAAATTTATCTTTTTTGACATACCTCGTATAAAATTAATCAAAATTGATATAAGATGGTTGTATTTAAGGTCTTTGGCCATGCAGAACTTTTTACAAAGGATAACTTTTTTTCGTATAATTAATAATAGACCAGTAAGGATCTGTTTTTAGATGGATGTGAGAGGTGGCATTCAGATTTTTGCGGATAAAGTTAGGTGATAACTTCGTTATTAATAATTGATTAATGCTCCGTCTCAAATATGCCCGGAACATTAATAAAAAAAATAAAATATTTAAAAATTTCAAAAATTTTCGTTTTTCTTTCTAATTTTTTTGCTTATAACTTTAAAACGATTCATTTTGGAACAAAGTCGTATAGGAATAAAACAAAGGTAATTAAATTTTCTATTAGATGCGATTGGTTAAAAATCTCTTCATTAATCACCCTTGCTGCAAAATAGCAATAAATATAAAATAAGGGGGCAAAACAAGCCTGTTATTATTCAATTATTTTCCATCACTTAGGTTACACTTGGAACCTTCCTAATTCGCTTAGAAAATTTTTGTAATGTGCTAAAACCGTACACCAAATTTCATTAAAATTGACTTACTAGATTTTGAATAATAATTTTGCAATCTAAACTTTTTTTAAAAAATTAAAATTTTTTAAAATCTTGCACAACAAAAACTAGTGTATACAAAGATTGGTAAATTTTTTACATATAAAGAAGCACTCCACCTATCTAATGCACTTTACAGAATTAAAATCGGATTGTTTAAGAAGCCTCAGCAATGTTTTAAAGTTATAAACAATTTTTTGGCTTATAAACAAATTAGTCCTGTGGCCAGGAGAGGGTGCTGCGGGCTCCTTTATTTAGATGGACTTACCCAAGATTTTTATGTATTTTTTGACCCGTGGAACACGATTTTTTTGGGTAACAGTTGATCCGGATGTCAATAAAATTGTTATAAACAAACAACTTGAGGAATTACATAACATCGATTTTTCGCAAAATAAAACACTTTTTTATATCTCTTGGGTAAGTCTAAGCAAAAAATGCTCTTACAAGTTTTTTCGTAGGATGCATAGTTTTCGGGATAAACGCAATGGAACTTTCAAAAAATCGAAAAAGTGCAATTTTTGAACGCGAATAACTTTTGATTAAAAAATAAAATAGCAATTCTGCTGACAGAATTTGAAAGTATAAATCAAATTATACCGGTTTTAATTATTTGCATTGCTAAAAATTAATTTTTTATTATTAAACAAAGCTATTTGTTTATAAGCCAAAAAATTATTTATAAGTTTAAAACATTGCTGAGGCCCCTTAAATAATCCGATTTTAATTCTGTAAAGTGTATTAGATAGGTAAAGCACCTCTTTATATGTAAAAAAATTAGACAACTTCTAAATGGTCTGCTTTTTGTTCAGAAAGATTTTAAAAAATTTGAACTTTTTTAAAAACATTTAAATTGCAAATTTATTATGCAAAATCTATTAGGTCGATTTTAATGAAATTTGGTAAACAGTTTAAGTATGTTACAAAGAATTTCCAAAGCGAATTACTAAGGTTCTAAGTACCACCGAAGTGGTTAAAAACATTGAATAACAACAGGCATATTTTGCCCCCTTATTTTGTATTTATTGCTATATTGCAGAAAAGGTAATAAGTTAAGACATTTTTGACCAGTCGGATATCATACAAAATTCAATTATCTTTATTTTATTTCTCTACGACTTTGTTCCAAAACGAATCGTTTTAAAGTTATAAGCAAAGAAACAGAAAAAAATCGACGTTTTTCGAATTTTTAAATATTTTATTTTTTTTATTAATGTTCCGGCCATATTTGAGAAGGAGCATAAGTAAATTATTATTAACGAAGTTATCACCTTACTTTATCTGCAAAAATTCGAATGCCACCTTTCACATCCAAAAATAGACGTTTTTTCACAGATCCTTACTGGTCTATAATAAAATAGTTATCATAATTGAAATAACTGAAAATAATGTTGTATATCCATAATTAAAAAAAATTCAACTTTTTTTTAATTAGAAAGATGAAGTGGCATATTAGAATATAGTTCTTAATTCCAAACAACTTTTCATTACAACAATTTTTAATATTTTGAATAATAAAGCTACTTTACTCTTGAGTAAAATTCATATTTTTTGACATAATATCTCGTATACGGCTTAAAAAAAAATTAACTGATGGTTCTATTTTTAATTTAGACCATGCACAACTTTTCACGTTGACGAACAGAACGTCTATAGTCGTCTAATTTCCATTGATGTAATGTGACACAACGTCTATATACGTTGAATTTTTCCCTATTCTACTTTGCAAAATACATATAGTGTCACAACACTTGCTTATACATTTGACGCAGTGTCCGACAACGTGTTAATTGGACACACTGTACAAAACAATTATTGTTATTGTTTAAACAAATAATAAACAATTAGCGGCAAAATCTGTGAGTAGAACTTTTTACTTTAACATGTATATAAACTAACAAAAAAAGTTTTAGAAAAAGATAATCTTGTTTGAATTGCTCCGAAACAATGCATCTTTTCGTTCAATCTTGACTCTTCTAAAATGCTTCGTATAGATTGCTGAATAGAATTGGGCTTCTTATAACAGGCAATATGACGACTTATATACACATATAAGGATCTCGTACAACAGTCGTATTATTTAAACGTAAATTAAAACATGGCAACATCGTCGGGCTTCGTATAATGCGTAATCCATATACACTGTGAACGCGTTTATACGAGTGGGCTCCGTAAGACTGTAGGAATAAGACAGTGCTACAATCCCCTTACCCCGTAAACCGCGGGCTTCCATTCATCGGCAGGTTGTAGCGGGCTTCCTATCATTTGTGAGCCATATATATATATATATATATATATATATATATATATATATATATATATATATATATATATATATATATATATATAATAAAAGTCGATTCGCTTTGCTGAGACACAACTGTCTAGTGACGTTAGTAATTTTTTTGGGAAGTGACTGTGGGAAGTACCGTGACTGAAAATTACTACACAACCGAACATACCTGCTCTTAGCCAATATTATTAATAGTAAACAGAGATAACAAAATTATTGTAAATGAGCACGAAATAAGAAAAGAATGGCAACTGTATATATCAGAATTGTTTGAAGATGACAGCAATAATATGGCCGAATTCTACCAAAGCTGTACTGACGGCCCAGAAATTATGAAATGCGAAGTAGAACACGCTATAAATAGTGCCAAAATTAGAAAAGCTTGTGGTCCAGATGATACACCAACTGAGTTGCTGAAACTAATAGAGGATGATAACATAAAAGTAGTAGTAAGACTTTTTAATTCAATATATAACACCGGAGTGATTCCCACAGATTGACTTAAATCCATCTTTGTCGCAATACCCAAAAAACACAATGCGAGAAAATGCTCAGAATATCGATTAATTAGCCTAATGAGCCACACTCTTAAGATTTTCCTAAGAATACTTCACAACAGAATTAGACGCAAATGCGAAGAAGATCTCGAAGATACCCAATTTGGGTTTAGAAATGCTATGGGTACCAGGGAGGCACTTTTTGCGCTTAACATCCTATTACAAAAATGCCGTGATCAAAGAAAAGATGTATTTGCATGTTTCGTGGACTTCGAAAAGGCATTCGATAAAGTACAGCATGTAAAATTAATGCAAATACTGAATAATATCGGAATAGATGACAAAGATATTCGTGTCATTAAAAATTTGTACTGGAATCAAACTGCTATGGTCAAAATTGGAGATAACTACACCGATGAAATCTCCACACAACGAGGAGTCAGACAGGGTTGCATTTTGTCACTAACATTGTTTAATGTTTACTCGGACCAGTTATATAAAAAGGCACTTGAGAGACGGCCATATGGAATAAAAATCAACGGAGAACTACTTAATGTGATAAGATATGCATACGATACAGTAATTCTGTCAGATAATATTGAAGGTCTCCAAATTCTGCTTAATCGTATTCACGAGGTAAGAGAGGAAATGGGCATTAAGATAAACTCAAACAAAACCAAATTTTTAGTGTTTAGTCGTGACCCACATCCCGATGCAAAGCTTCAATTAAGCGGAGTCCAAGTTGAGAAAGTTCACAAAATGACATATTTGGGAACTGTGATAACGGACCAACTAGATCCAGACATAGAAATAAAACGTAGAATAGCAATGACTAAAACTACTTTTATGAAAATGAAGTCATTTCTTTGCAATTATCATCTCAGTTTAGAACTAAGACAAAGAATGGTCAACTGGTATGTTTTGTCCGTACTTTTGTATAGTGCAGAAGTGTGGACGATAAAATTATCGATCATGAACAGAATTGAAGCATTGGAAATGTGGATTCGTAGACGGATGCTGAACATACCCTGGACAGCAAGAAAAACTAATGAAGTACTAAGGAAGGTCAACAAAGATAAAGAACTGCTAAAGACTGTGAAACATCGAAAAATGTCTTATCTGGGACATATGGTGAGGGGAAGTCGATATAAAATATTACAACTGATCCTTAAAGGCAAAATAGAGGGCCGTAGAGGTGTAGGAAGAAAACAAGTTTCGTGGTTAAAAAACATTCGTGAATGGACTCAGATATCAAATGCAGGAGAATTATTCCATATTGCAGAAGATCGAGAAGCCTTCGCAATGGTGATCGCCAACGTCGGATAATTCTGATATGGCACGTGAAGAAGAAGAAACAGAGATAAATAACATAAACCTTACGCCAATCAAAAATTATTTATTGTACAAAATAAATACATTTTGTAGAAATAAACTCCACAAAATTTTATGAGATTCGTATACACTCCCACTATTTCTAATAATCCTTCTTTTTTTTTATGAAAGATTAAGTTGATTTTATATATATATATATATATATATATATATATATATATATATATAATCGGTTCATAACGTTCTACGACGTCTTCCGATTCCCAATCGCCATTGCTCTCGATCGTAGCACATGTCTTCGTTCAAGCCTCTTTCTCTGATTTCCCTATGGATTCCTTCTATCCAGCTTTTCCTAGGTCTTCCTCTTTTCCGCCGTCCTTTTGGTGCCCATCGTAGCACTTGTTTGGCTAATCTGTCTTCTTCCATACGTTGTACGTGGCCAAACCATCTTAGTTGCTTTGTTTTTATATCGTCCATTATTGTATGCTTTACATCCATTATCTCCAATATTCTTGTATTTCTGATTTTTTGTATTCTTGATATACCAGCAGATCTTCTCCAGAAGTCCATTTCAGTTGTTCTGAGCATATTTTCGGATTTTTCTTTAAGTGTTTAAGATTTTGTTCAATAATGCGATAGCTTTCCTTCCTTGTGTGCACCTTTCTTGGATATTCTTGTCCAACGTTCCATCTTGTCTAATTTTAAGACCCAAGTATTTATATTCCTGACCGTGATTAATAGTTATTTCATTTTCCAACGCTAGATCCTGCTGTATACCTCCAACGCACATATATTCCGTTTTCTTGGTATTCACTTCTAAACCCCAGTTCCGGTACTCTTCTATGATTTTTCGGGTCATAAATTCAATATCGTGATAATCCTGGGCCATAAGAATCTGATCATCCGCAAAACATAGAGTGTATAGCATGTTATCATCATTTAGCGGTATACCCATATTCTTACATTTCCTTTTCCAGGATTTCAAAACTTGCTCTAAATATATTTTAAATAGTGTCGGCGATAGACAGCAGCCCTGTTTAAGACCCTTATTCACTTCAAATCCTGACGAGATTTCCTTGCCTAGCTTAACTTTTGCAATATTATGTTGGTATAGATTTTTTATAGCTTTACTGAGGTTCAGACTGATGTTAGTTTTTTCGAGGGCTTCCCAAAGTTTACTTTGTGGTACAGTATCGTATGCTTTTTTTAAGTCTATGTACACTAAATGCAGTTCTTGATTGTAGGCTATTTGTTTGTCTATTAACTGTGTTACACAATATAGGTGGTCAGTGGTGGATCTGCCAGCGCGGAAACCGGCTTGCTCTTCGGCCTCTAAGTCCTTGTATTCTTCTTCTATTTTATTTTTGATAATTTTTCCGTAAACTCTGCTGATGGTGCTTGTGACAGATATTCCCCGGTAATTATCGCATACATTTTTACTGCCTTTCTTGTGTATTGTAGAAATTACAGACAATTGCCATTCTTTTGGTATCACTTCGCCATTCATACATCTATTAAATAGATCTCTTAGGTATTCATACAGGGTGTTGCTACCGTATTTGAGCAGTTCTGGTGCTATGTCGCCAGGCCCTGACGCTTTTCTATTTTTTAGGGATTTGCATGCATTTCGTACTTCTTCCAGTCTTAACCGAATTGGTGAGCCACTGACAATTACATTGAAACTTTCGTGATCTTCGTTTTTAATAAAATCTTCTCTATTTTCTACTAGTAACTGCTTGAAATAGCCATCCCACTTTCCCAGAGTAATCGGTGTTATTATATCCCTTTTGGTATCTGTTCTCAACGTTTTAAGGAATTTCCAGCTCTCTGTGTTTCTTGTCCCCCCTATATAGGCGTTAAGTTGATTGCATTTTTTTGTCCACGTTTCGTTTTTCTTCTGTGTGATTTTTTTCCGCACTCTTGCTTGTGCTTCTTTGTATAAAACCTTATCGGAATCTTTCTGTGTACTCATATATTTCCGGTATTTTCTCTCTTATCGTCTATTTCGGTGGCTATTTCTAAGTCCCACCAGTATGGTTTACTTCTTATGTTGTCTTTGTACTCCCCCAATGCCTCATATGCGGCTTCGTGTATACATTGTGTTATATGTGATAACACAATGTATATGTTTATAAGTTGATTTTAGAAGGTAATTAATAATGTGAGGTAGGAATTTTTGTGTTATATGTTTCCTATTCCGAATGTGTCGAAAGTGAATCTCGGCAGAGTGAAATTCAGCTATACTTATAACTTATATAATGGGACAAGGGGAAACAGAGAATGGGACTAAATTTAAATGTTTAAAATACCAAATATATATCGCACACCTAGTTCAATTGTGCCACAACTGCAAAAAATTCGAATTTTGGGTTAAGGCTGTAAAATATTGCCTATATAATGGCCCATCTAATGCAATACAGCCTGAACTAAAATATTGTTTTGGATAAGTATAAAGTAAGTTACTTCGGTATTTCACTGTAGGGTTTTTGGAGGTATCTTTGCTTCCTTTAATCTTGCGTGCCACAGATGAAGTTCTCCAAGTAATGCCTCTTTGCAAGTGTCTAAGTCTTGTTCATAAAACTCAACAATCTTTCTCAACTGGTTTTCTTGAACATCCGTGATAGCTTCACTTTCAACTGGCATAAGGCACATGAAACTACCGAGCAAACTTTCATGTCTAAGAAACCGAGTTTCAAGTTCGATTATAAAGTGGTCCAAGAAAGGAATGAATATGGCAATTCAGAAGTATTCCTCAGTAGAATCAGTTTGAATGTTGCACCTCTGAGTCTGTCTGGTTGAAAATATTGGTTTATTGAGAGCAGTACTCATCAATGCAGCCATTTCTTTAGCTAATTCAAAAATTAAGGAAAACTTGGACACAGCCTCCTCTCTCTTCTCTTTAAGTTTTTCCTTGAGCTTGTTTACCATGTTTATTGCAGATAACAAATCAATATCTTCTAGCTCTAATGTCCAACATAATGGTAAGCTCAAAGAAAATACCTCCATTAATACTCGTAGGCTAATAAGAAATGAAGAGTTGCCTACAGCGCTTTGCAGTTGAACTGCTGATGATGGTGTATCAGCATCTTGCCAAGTTGAAATCTCCTCTAAGGCTTCGTAATTGCAGACAGCATCTCAACGACAAGGAGTACTGCGTCATGACGTTCTACCCAACGTGTAGGACACATTTGTTTTAGCCTAGTAGCTTTCGTTTCTGGACATTTTTCATCGATGGCACGTTTGAGGACTTCTAATCTCTTAGGAGTGTTAAAAAAAGTGTATAGCTTACTTACGGTCCCACAGCAATTTCTAACTGCCGTTACTTCACATGAACTGCTTAGGGCCAGGTACAGGCTATGGGATGCGCAATGCACGTATATAGCTGTTCTGTGTATTTCCTGTATACATTCTTGTGCTCCGTTAAATTTGCCACTCATTGATGAAGCTCCATCGTATCCCTGTCCCCGCAAATTCTGGGTTTCCATTCCAAACTGCTCAAGTGATTTCAGTATTACGGTAGCTAAACTGTTTCCAGTTACATCAATAACAGGAACAAGCTGCAAAAAGTCTTCTCTGATTTTGTTCTCAAACACATATCACTGACAACTGTTCTACTGTTGAAATATCTGTTGATTCGTCTGCAAGATCAGTAAAACACTGTGCAGACTTTACCATCCTTACCAATGTTTTCAAGATAATGTCATTACACACACTTATTATTTCGTTTTGAATTTTTGGAGATAGATAAAGCGCAATTTCTAACTGCCGTTACTTCACATGAACTACTTAGGGCCAGGTACATGCTATGAGATGCGCAATGCACGTATATAGCTGTTCCGTGTATTTCCTGTATACATTCTTGTGCTCCGTTAAAGGACATCGCACACATCTTATGGAAAATATAATGTCACTCAAATTCAATAAAATTTATACGAATAGATTCGTTTTAAATTAACGGTCAAATCTTATCATTGCGCCAACTCTATATTTTCAATAATAAGAGCAGAAATTGATATAAATAAATCTGAAATCAAATGGATACGTACATAAGTTAGAGAGAGAAAAAATATTTTAAAACACCCAAATTGTCGGTACTCCATAAATCAGAGGATTAGTGTCACTAATTCGCTTAGGCCCAGCGGAGGGTTTAAGCTCTTTTGAATAGCACCCAGAGCAATAGTGATGGTAACTGACACTTTTACTGACTCAAAAAATGTGATTTCGATAAACTTTAATTGCAATTTGCGCCGTAATTAATCATAGTTAAGAGTTGACCGCAATGATAAGATTTGACCGTTAATTTAAAACGAATCTATTCGTATAAATTTTATTGAATTTGAGTGACATTATATTTCCCATAAGATGTGTGCGATGTCCTTTGCCACTCATTGATGAAGCTCCATCGTAACCCTGTCCCCGCAAATTCTGGGTTTCCACTCCAAACTGGTCAAGTGATTTCAGTATTACGGTAGCTAAACTGTTTCCAGTTACATCAGTAACAGGAACAAACTGCAAAAAGTCTTGTCTGATTTTGTTCTCAAACACATATCACTGACAACTGTTCTACTGTTGAAATATCTGTTGATTTGTCTGCAAGAACAGTAAAACACTGTGCAGAATTTACCATCCTTACCATTGTTTTCAAGATAATGTCATTACACACACTTATTATTTCGTTTTGAATTTTTGGAGATAGATAAAGCGCAATTTCTAACTGCCGTTACTTCACATGAACTGTTTAGGGCCAGGTACAGGCTATGGGATGCGCAATGCACGTATATAGCTGTTCTGTGTATTTTCTGTATACATTCATGTGCTCCGTTAAATTTGCCACTCATTGACGAAGCTCCATCGTAACCCTGTCCCCGCAAATTCTGGGTTTCCACTCCAAACTGCTCAAGTGATTTCAGTATTACGGTAGCTAAACTGTTTCCAGTTACATCAGTAACAGGAACAAACTGCAAAAAGTCTTCTCTGATTTTGTTCTCAAACACATATCTTTGACAACTGTTCTACTGTTGAAATATCTGTTGATTCGTCTGCAAGAATAGTAAAACACTGTGCAGAATTTACCATCCTTACCAATGTTTTCAAGATAATGTCATTACACACACTTATTATTTCATTTTGAATTTTTGGAGATAGATAAACCGCATTTTTAGCTCCAGTGTCGAGATGTTTTTTCAAGTCCTTATCCCCGGCACTGCATCGGAATTGTAAGAGAGCACTAAAATTTACTTCATTTTTTTCAGGCCCTTCTCTTAAATCTAGATGTCCATGATCATCTTGAGCTCTTAGAGCTATACCCTGCCGACCACAAAACAATACTGTTTCAATGATGGGCAGTACGGCTCTTCTGTTCTCCAATATTTTATTTTGGAGGGCAGAGTTTTGTAAAAGTTCAATTGAAGGTTGATTTCCTTTGTCAACATTTCCCCAACATTCTGATTTGGTCAAGTTACCTTTATGGTAACTTGTTTCGTCGTGTTTCGTGAATTGTTCCACCGCATCCATCCATCTATTAAATGGGATTTTAACCAAACATCCCCAATATCTGGGAACCTCTTCCAGCCCCCAAAGACGCGAACATGGAGCAATAACGGCAGAAAGCACCATCCTCTAGCTTCGAATATAATAACCCTTTCCACCTTGACAGCCATTGGTATTTGAACTTACTTCCGTTTTCCTGACGCTAGAAAATTGAAATTTGGGTCTGGCATCCAAGGATTCTTCATGATTGTTCTTCTTTCGAGATCTCCAATCTGCAATAAGAATACAATTTTGCTGCAGATTGTGATAAGATAAGAACAAAAATTTCTTAAATTATTTATAATAATAATCATATAGAGAGTAGACATTATTATTTTTTATTTATTTATTTATTTGGTGATATTTTTCTATAAGAACTTGTATAAAATAGATCTGGGTTGGTTATCCTTAACCTACTCTTAGGTACTCTTAGGTAAACAAACTCAATTAGATCACAGTCTGTGTACTTAATACTATTAACAATTAGGTATATAAACATAATAGCCTGACTGTTTCTCCTAGTGGCAAGTGATTGCAACTGAAACGAATCCAACATTACTCTGTAAGAGACCATATATGGATATTCCTTGTTTTCCCTTAGGTATAAAAATCTTAGAAATCTCTTTCTTTCTGCCAAGAGAGGGAATGCATTCAGCTTCGCATTTACTAAGATACAATTTAAAAACATCAGAAATTGTATAAAATATGGGTTCCAAATATAGTTGAGATGAATGTTTTCGAGCGTAGTGTAACGGCATTTTAGGCAGTTCATTTAAAAATTTTTGGAGGTACTTGATTCTCCTTGCTAGTTCTTACTTGTTTATTGCGCTGATCTGCTAGACGAGGGATACTATATGAACTTTGTTGACACCATCTCTGAACCATTTTGTAATTGATACCAAGCGTGTTCAAAAACATTTGTCGACAAACTTGCTTTTCACCTTGTCCGTTATTTAATCTATACTGAAACGTAAAATTGCGTCTAGAGTCATTTCGATCTACAGTGTTCCTCTTTTTCTCAATTTTTATCACATGAGCAGTCACAAATGACTGTTTTTGTGGCCAAGTGATCTCCCAAAATTTATCAAAAATAGCACCTATGATATTTTCAGTAAAAAGAGAACATTGTCTAAGTTTTGATCTTTGACACAAGGTACTGTTACAAGTTGATTTGATTTTTCGAGCTGATCGCTGGGTGTTTTGTTCGGACTTTTGATTTTCATCCTTTGCAAATCCAAGATAAGGTTTGCCTTCCATTCTCAACTGTTTATTAATATTACGTCTCCACTGAGTGGAATCAGCCTGTCGTCGTCTTTTGCACCCTTCTGTAATATAATTGTTTGGGTCATTTATATTAATATTTTCTTGATTTTGAATTATATCGTGATCATTTACCAAATCATCAGACAAATATTCATCGGACAACTCATTAAACGAAGTAGTTGGCTGTATCTGAATCAGAATGTTCATCATGGTTCTGAACATAGTCTTCATCGTATAAGATTTCTTGAGAAATATTGTCTGTCTAACTTTCGGTGTCATTTTCAGCATTTGATCCTGAAATATTATTTAAGTCCAAAAAATCATTGATCGTATACACAGGAGAAGTATTAGCAGTGTGAGTAATATCCTGGAGGAATCCAGATTTTTCTGGGAGAGATATAAGATTTTCATTAATTGAAATTATTTCACTGCCAATAGTTTCACCTCGGATAGTTATTAGAGTGAGAGTGGATGTATCGGTCACTTCAGAAACCTGATGTAGGGGAAAGAGGAGTGAGAGGGGCTGGTTCTAAAATTTTGTAAACATAAAATAAGTATAAAAAGAATAATATTCTCACCTTCCTACATTTGGTAGATCAAAATATATAGGACTACGAAGGACCAGCAACCAATTGATTGCAAAATTATACGTTAGTATCAATAGGGAACAGCTAATAGTAGAATAATAAGTAGATAATAATAAGAATAATAAATCAAACTTAAATTGACATAGTTTATTTTTGTATTAGACACAAATAGTATTAGACACAAATTTTTGCAAGAAGTAAATAAAATGGACAATAACAGGAAATAATGAGAAATTAAAAGTAATAAAAGTTATTTTGCCAACTAATCACCTAATTTTATACAAATGTTCTTAACTATATTGACATGCGGTAGAACAAAAAAGTTTATTTATAAAACCGGCAACCCTGCAATGCTGGAGCCTGGTGTCGTGGGAGATCAATTGATACTTCTTCTAGTTTAATTGTATGGTACTTACAGTTTAGATGCACAATAACTGAATTTAATACATACTAACTTGATTAATAATAATTTGCTTTCATTGGAAAAGCGTCAGATTTAGCGTGCTTCCAGTGGGGAAGCGAGGAACGCACTTTTTACATCCTATTCCGTCAGAAGTTGGAGATGAAGTCTTTGTTTTAGGAGCGAAGGGAACTAAGAGAAGTTAGGTATACGATTTTGGGTAAATAAAATCTGACAAGCGCAGAATATATGATTAGGAAGAAAGAAAGCATGTGTGCTGAGAGCGTAGGGTTTTAGTTTATGGGGATAGAAAAATATTAGAATAGTTATTATTAAAATATTAGAATTACAAAAACTATTGTAGAAAAGACAATTTTCTACATACTGGGGGCCGGGCAAATTGAGAAGAAGAAGAAGAAGTTTAATCGGAAATTGGAAGAGGTGCTAATTTAATTATGGGGCGAACATATTCACCTTCTGCTGTTTTTACACGTGCAGCGCGAACCTTTCCATCCCTTCCAGTTAATAATTCCAATGTTCTACCCAGTGGCCAATTTAAAGGAGGACGATCTTCAGATTGGATAAGCACCAATTGATTGATGGTCAGGTTTTGTTGGGGTAGTTGCCATTTGGGTCTGTGTTGCAGACGGTGCAAATAATCCACAGACCACTTTCTCCAAAAGTCCTGTTGGAGTTTGGAACAAACTTTCCAATAGGAAAGTCGATTAGTTATTAGTATTAGAGAGATCTCTTTCTGGGTAAGAAGTAAGGGGAGCTCCAATCAGAAAGTGACCAGGTGTAAGAGGTAACAGATCATTAGGATCATTGGAAAGAGGATACAATGGACGGCTATTTAATATGGCTTCAATTTGAACCAATAAAGTAGATAATTCCTCGAACGTTAGGCAAGTATTGCCGAGCAATTTTGTTAGGTGAGATTTAGCACTCTTTACAGCCGCCTCCCAGAGTCCACCCCAATGTGGAGATCTGGGAGGAATTAATTTCCAACTGATTGCGGTTGAAGAAAGAAAATTTTGAATTTCCCTATTATTATCTTTCAAAAATAAGGATAAGTCTCGTAGTTGATTACGTGCTCCAATAAAATTGGTGCCGTTGTCAGAGTAAATTATTTGAGGATTTCCTCGACGACTGATAAATCGTTTTAGGGAGGCAATAAAAGCTTCCGTAGACAAGTTAGAAACCAGTTCTATATGGATAGCCTTGGTCACCATACATATGAAAATAGCTATAAGAGCCTTAATTCTAGGCGCTTTTCTTAATCTAGAGGAGCGAATCATAATAGGACCGGCAAAATCTATACCGGTTTTAGAAAATGGACGAGCCTGTTGAACTCTATCTAAAGGTAGAGGGGACATTATTTGTGATGCAAACTGAGCATTAAATCTGTGGCAAATAACACACCTTTTAATGATAGTTTTCACTCTCCTTATGCCATTTAAAGGCCAATATCGAAGACGAAAGTTTCCAAGAACATTTTGAGCTCCACTGTGCCCCAAACGCATATGTTCCCGATTAATTAGTAAATCGACAACATGGTTATTTTCAGGGAGTAAAATGGGAAATTTTTGAGCAAAATTTAATTCGGCATATTCAAGCCGCCCTCCTACTCGGAGCATTCCATTTTCATCAAGGAAGATATTCAGAGGAAGTAATTTGGGAGTGGAAATAGATTTTCCCTCCTGTAGAAGTTTAATTTCTTTGGAAAAAGAATAAGATTGGACCTGTTTAAGGAGGGGGTATGGTTTGAAATATTTAAATTTTTTTATTATTTCAAATAAAAGTGCATACTTTCAAGAATACTCTCTGAAAATTTCAAAATAATCGGATTAAAATTACCAGAGATACAGGGTGTTGAATATTCCTACCTTCGACTCGCTTTGCCGCGGCTTCGCGCCAGCACGCCGGAGCGTAGTGAGAAACGTTAAACAACTGTTCGCCTTCTCTTTTGTAGATTACTCCCCAACTTAAAAAACATATTCCAATGTTCATCACTTTACGATTTGGCAGACAAATAAGAAGATGAAGATGCAGTTGTCAAAACTTTAAACGCATTTATCTCAAAACTGCTTTTTCAAATGCGGTGGACATTGTAACTGAAAAACTACTCGGCCGATCTACCTGATATTTTGCACAGATTTTTTTTAGACATTTCGTGAGGTAACAACGTCGAGATATTTTTCGTTTTGTGCTTCTTTTTTGTTCAACAATACAGGGTGTAACAAAAATACAGGTCATAAATTAAATCACATATTCTGGGACCAAAAATAGTTCGAATGAACCTAACTTACCTTAGTACAAATATGCACAGAAAAAAGTTATAGCCCTTTGAAGTTACAAAATGAAAATCGATTTTTTCGAATATATCGAAAACTATTAGAGATTTTTTATTGAAAATGGATATGTGGCATTCTTGTGACAGGTGCATCTTAAAGAAAAATTATAGTGAAATTTGTGCTGCCCATAAAAATTTTATGGGGGTTTTGTTCCCTTAAACCCCCCCAAACTTTTCTGTACGTTCCAATTAAATTATTATTGTGATACCATTAGTTAAATTCAATATTTTTAAAACTTTTTTGGCTCTTAGTATTTTTTCGATAAGGCAGTTTTTATCTAGTTGCGGCTTCTTTTTTAATATGTTTACATAAAAATTTTATGGGGGTTTTGTTCCTTTAAACCCCCCAAATGTTTGTGTACGTTCCAATTAAACTATCACTGCGATACCATTAGTTAAACAAAATGTTTTTAAAACTTTTTTGCCTCTTTGTATTTTTTCGAGAAGGCACCTTTTATCGAGATATGGCTTCTTTTTTACTACGGTTCAAAATATACCTAAAAATGTAAATCATACATACATTTTCATATTATTACCAAGGCTCCATAATCGTACTTAACCATATACAAATATGTCGTGCATTTGACAAATATTCAAAATATCTCGATAAAAACTGACTTTTCGAAAAAGTACTAAGAGCCAAAAAAGTTTTAGAAATATTGTGTTTAAGTAATGGTACTACAATAATAATTTAACTGGAACGTACACAAAAGTTTGGGGGGGTTTAAAGGAACTAAACCCCCATAAAATTTTTATAGGGTGTCCAAATTTCACTATAATTTTTTCTTAAGATGCTACTGTCATAAGAATGCCATATGTCCATTTTCAATAAAAAATCTTTAATAGTTTTCGATATATTGAAAAAAATCGATTTTAATTTTGTAACTTCAAAGGGTTGTAACTTTTTTTATATGCACATTTGTACCAAGGTAAGTTAGGTTCAGTCAAACTATTTTTGGTCCCAGAATATGTGATTAAATTTATGACCTGTATTTTCGTTACACCCTGTATTAAATCTGTTGGTTTTCACAAAATTTTTATCAAAAATTTCGTATTTTTGACTTTTGGAGTGATACCAAAAATTCAAAAATCACTAAAAATAAAAAAACTCGACGTTGTTACCTCGTGAAACTTATAAGCTAATAAAATCTTTTTGAATTTTTTGTTTCGTATAATCCAGTGATGAGTCTGATGTCCACCGTAAAATCCATTTTTTTGAGCTGCCTGCCAAAATTTGTCGCCAATGGCTTATTTTTCAATATTTTGGATTTAATTTTTTCTTAAATATTCTTTGAATTGTACTTAATGTGTTTATTTAATTTAAAAATAAAATAATTCTACCATAGTTTCGAAAAAAATTCACAAAAATGTGCTTGATATGTTGATTTCAAACTATACCCCCTCCTTAATAATAAAATCATGGGCATTTTGGAGCTCTTTTACTGTTAAAGGACTATCAGAAATGTTTGTCTTTTTAAATCTCAGAACCACTTTAAAACTAAAAGCAATTCCTTTTTGCAGGCTAGAAAATTTTGAAAATTAAAAAAATGTAGATTTCCAGAATTCTTCTGGCGGTTCAGTAATGGGAAGACAGACTTGTATACAATAAGGTACTTCATTTAGAAGTTCGAAGGAATCAATTGAGTCAAAATCGTTGGTTTGGGTCAAAAAGGGAGGACCATAAAACCAGAATTGACGAACATCAGAAGAAAAATTTCCACGCGACAAATAATCGGCGGGATTAAATGATGATCGGATATGTCGCCATGTAGTATTCCTACTATTATCACGAACAGTAAGGACTCGTTTTTTAACGAAAGGAGATATCTCCATTTCAGACTTCTTAACCCAAGTCAAGGCAATTAAAGAGTCGGACCATACATTAATGGATACAATTTTGATAGTATTATGTAAAATTTGTACGATGCGAGAAGATAGGATGGCAAGTAATTCCATAGAGCATAGCTCTAATTTAGGAATTGTAAGTTTGTTTTTTAATGGATTAACTCTGGAGTTTGCGGCAAGTAACCTTGAAGAAAAAGTATTATCGTCATATTCAACGACGAGGTACACACAGGCTCCATAAGCTAATTGACTAGCATCACAAAACCCATGTAAGGAAAGGGAACATATGGTTTTATTATCAATTAGATTATCAATTAGGTAAAAGGCTATATTTTCAGAACTAGATGCAGCATGGAGTGAAGCTTGCTGGGATGAGGAATGAGCATGTTCAATAAATTCATTATTTACAAGGTTCGTATTTGGAGACAAAGATCTATTTACAATATGTACATTGGATGGGTGCGTTCCCTGATTGTTTGATTTAAACTGGGAACTCATACTTTTATTTGGAACGTAATTATTACTCTGAGGATTAGGTGATGAATTAGATTGATTATCAAAATGTAAATAGGAGTGATGGGCTTTCCCACAATTGGAACATCTTTTTAACGATTTACATTGTTGAATTGTGTGAGTGCTACTAAGGCAATTTATGCAGTATTTCTCAGCTTTGACAAATTGATACCTCTCTAGAGGTTTCAACGTTATAAATTTAGAACATCCATAAATAAGATGGCCAGATTCATTGCAATAAAAACAATTTGTGCGGTAGTTGAAAGATTTACTTTGAGGGTTATTTACATTAGCAACTAATGCAACCTTATCTCTTCGGTTGTCAGTGGGTCTTGAATAAGATTTGGAAGGATTAGGATTAAAAAGATTTAGATTTTCTAAAACGGATTGCCTTTTGTTTAGAAATTCAAAAAATTCTTCTGCAGTAGGAATGCTTCCCGAATCTCGCTCAGTTTCAAACGCTTTTCGAGAATTAAAATCAAGTTTTTGTTCTAGCAAAAATATAATCAAAGATTCAAATTTGATTTGAGGAGTATGACCTGTATTATTAATTAAATCAAACGTTTTTCTAGAAGTAATATAAAATTCTTTCAAATCAGAAGGTGTGCTTTTAGCTAAACTTTTTTGCTCTATCAAAGTTTGATACAGAGAAATTAATAATTTAAAATTATCATCGTATGTCTTTTTTAAAATATCTAAAGCAACATTTAAATTTTGATTGGTTAGACTAAGACTTGAAATTAAATCTAAAGGAGGACCGCGCAGTAAGCTTTTGAGGTAATAAAATTTTTCGCCGTCACTTTTGAGCTTAGAATTATTTAGCACTACTGCTGAGAAAATATCATAGAAAGCGACCCATTCTTGAGCCAGTCCACTGAACGGTTTTATATTTATCTTGGGCAAGACAACATTGGAAGATTCAAGTGTTTCATTAGCAGATACCTTGTTCTTATTTTCAATAGTCGATCCTAGTTGCGCAATAGCAGTCTCGAACCGATCTGCAACTAAATTTTCTGCAGTTATGTCTGCCTCTGTTACGTCTTCCAATGCAATTATATCGCCTTCAATTGTTTTATAACATTCGTAATGACTTAAGAGATTTTCTAATTTTCCATTATATATAGACTTCCTCAGATCCATCAAGATTTTTGATGTAGGTTTCAATCCTGGAAAGTTGAATTTTGCAACCTTTACGTTTATTTTTTAAAGCGGTGAGGTCCATTTTAAAGTAAGAAAGAGTTAGAAATGTCCGCTAATCAATCAAAAGCGCTACAAGAAAATATTGCGAATTGGAAAAAATTCAAATTGATTGACAATCATTAGAAAACTAAAAAAATATGACACCAACTAAAGTATAAACAAAATGATATGTTTAAATTATATTATAGAGTGAATTAAAAAATTCAAATGACTTAATGGTCATTAAAAAACAAAAAATATCACACTAAGTACAGTATAAACAAAATAATATCTTTAAATTATATTATACAGTGAATTAAAAAATTCAAATTAATGAATGGTAATTAAAAAAACAAAAATATCACACCAACTAACGTATAAGCAAAATAATATATTTTTTTTCAGATTATATTATACAGCGAATTAAACAATTCAAATTAATTAATGGTAATTAAAAAACCAAAAATATCACACCAAATAAAGTATAAACAAAATGATATTTTTTTTAAATTATAGTATACAGCGAATTAAAAAATTCAAATTAATTAATGGTACTTAAAAAACCAAAAATATCATACCAAATAAAGTACCTACCTATAAACCAAATTAAATTATATACAACAAAATACAATTACAGTCGAACCCGCTTATTAGAATACCAGTTATAGGAATATCCCGGTTTAAGGGATAAAAATTTGAGGTCCCGAAATGGTTTTACTAGCCACTATAATGATCGGTTATTAGAATATCCCGGATATACGAATACTTTTACTTGGCACGAAGGCTATTCCAATAAGCGGGTTCGACTGTATTAAAACCATAAATCAGATAAAAACCTATAAACCAAATTAAATTATATACAACAAAATACAATTATTAAAACCATAAATCAGATAACGATTATTAAGGTCATTCAAAACGACAAATTATGTTCTTTCTATAATATTTACAAAGACCCTTTTAAACCACTACAGAACATGTGTTTAAAATTTGCGACGCTCAGTTCAAAAATTCAGATAGACATGAAAAATATCTTTTGTCTTTTTTCTTATTAATAGCTGTATATTTATCAAATCAACGTTCCAAACCCAAAACGATTAAAAATGTCACTGAATGCCTATAACTGGGTTAATTTATGACACACATCTGCCAATTAGGGATGGATGATCCCTGCTGGTACTGCAGCGTCAGCGTCTACTATGCGATGCGATGGGTTAAAATTAGACAGGGTTGCCGGTTGTCAAAAATTTCTGAAGACCGAACACTCCCGAAAAAGTTATGTTTTTAAAAATGTTAATTAAATATTTGTCCGTTGAAAAATCACTGTCACTGCTTTTAAAGTATTTCAAATGAAAATGTTCGCGTGCACTACAGTTGTGATTAGTGGCACAAGGAAGAAATTGTTGCGACAATGAGGAAATTAACAGATATAAGAATAATTAATATTATAAAAACGTTATTTTAACAGGTTATATTTTTAATAAGATATAGATACGTTTAATGCAGAAATCCGGCTCGATTTGGGGCCAAAACAAATGTAGGGGAAAGAGGAGTGAGAGGGGCTGGTTCTAAAAGTTTGTAAACATAAAATAGTTGTAAAAAGAATAATATTCTCACCTTCCTACATTTGGTAGATCAAAACATATAGGACTACGAAGGACCAGCAACCAATTGATTGCAAAATTATACGTTAGTATCAATAGGGAACAGCTAATAGTAGAATAATAAGTAGATAATAATAAGAATAATAAATCAAACTTAAATTGACATAGTTTATTTTTGTATTAGACACAAATAGTATTAGACACAAATTTTTGCAAGAAGTAAATAAAATGGATAATAACAGGAAATAATGAGAAATTCAAAGTAATAAAAGTTATTTTGCCAACTAATCACCTAATTTTATACAAATGTTCTTAACTATATTGACATGCGGTAGAACAAAAAAGTTTATTTATAAAACCGGCAACCCTGCAATGCTGGAGCCTGGTGCCGTGGTTTTGTACATAGGAGATCAATTGCTACTTCTTCTAGTTTAATTGTATGGTACTTACAGTTTAGATGCACAATAACTGAATTTAATACATACTAACTTGATTAATAATAATTTGCTTTCATTGGAAAAGCGTCAGATTTAGCGTGCTTCCAGTGGGGAAGCGAGGAACGCACTTTTTACATCCTATTCCGTCAGAAGTTGGAGATGAAGTCTTTGTTTTAGGGGCGAAGGGAACTAAGAGAAGTTAGGTATACGATTTTGGGTAAATAAAATCTGACAAGCGCAGAATATATGATTAGGAAGAAAGAAAGCATGTGTGCTGAGAGCGTAGGGTTTTAGTTTAGGGGGATAGAAAAATATTAGAATAGTTATTATTAAAATATTAGAATTACAAAAACTATTGTAGAAAAGACAATTTTCTACACCTGATTTTCCTTTAAAATACGAATTAAAATATACAAGGACTTTTATGTAACCATTAAAAATGTTACCTGAGCGGAGGGTTGGTTCAATGTATTGTAGGGTTCCATCGGAATCTGCATCACAGAGACAGTGGGCACATCGGTAACCTTAGCAATCGTACTTGCCTAAAACATAGATTATTAAATTAAAGACACTTTTATTATATCCACTATAAAATAATACCTCAGTGGAAGGTGGGTTCATTGATTTATTGCATGTTTCCATCGAATTTTGTATTCTACACATATTTACTAACTTCTTTCCTCGGTTCATGATTCCGCTGGATCACACTGTATTATAAATAATAGCAGTTAGGTACTCATAATTTATGTATAAAAAGCATTTAAATTTATAATATGAACAAAAACAAATTGTCCTAGATAATACAATGCACACAGAACTTAAGAATCAATACATACCTTTTTCTAGTAAAACAGGTCACTATTTACAGTGATTATACCACAATAATCAGCACTATGTTCACAGCCACTTCACGTAAATTAGAATAGACGTTAGATAGGACATCCCGCATTCCAAATGGTGTCTGTTTTCAATGGGCCAAATTGAAATGCGTAAGTACCGAGGCAGCGTTGTCGCTTTTCGCAAATATTCCTCAATGGGGTGATAAATAGTCACATTTAAGATTGTTTCGACCAATAATATAAAAATCGACAAAATGCGAGATAGGACATTTTGCCTGCTCACCATCGATATGGATAATCATAATACCAGTTATATGGCTTTTTAATCGATTAAGAAATAATCTGTGGTAGTTGTGTTATTAATAAAAACATTTTTATATCAAATTAAGCATTTTATTTTTCTATTATTTTTTGCGTTAAATTATCAACTACAGCTATTAACTTTTGAATTAGTTGTGTCTGATTGTCAATGAGTTGGGTTTGGTTTTGAACCATTTGAGCAACAGCATAAATTTTTTTCTCTTCTATGGCCAGCCTCTTCTCCTCTAACTTCAGTTTCTTCTCATATATGTTAATTCTCTTTTCCTCCAGTTCTAAATCTTTTTTATTTTTTTGTTGGAGGAACTCCAAGCCAGTTTTCCTTATATAGGAAATCTTCCTTGCCTTGGATTCGATAGATCTTAAAAATGAAATTGTGGTTAATTTCTTCTTAAATCAACTGTTTTTCATAAAAAAAAATATGGTATATCTATTTAATTGTGACATTATTTAACATAATCATATTAGGGGTATTCAACCAATATATTTTTTGTGATAACAGCAGTAAACAACTTTCATTTATAACATAAGAATAATGCCTGGCTAATTGGCTCGGCCAAGGCCATCAAATTCAAAAAAAAATACCAGATTAATTATTTATATGGGAAATAAGCCACAATTAAAATGAAAAAAATAATTTTATTAACGTTTCGACGCCCAAATCGGGTGCCGTTGTCAAAATACAAAATATTACTAAAATAAATTAAAGTGTTGTTGCTAAGCAAAAAAATTCTTCTAATAATTTATTTAATCTGACTCATTTATATTGGCAATTCGTGGGTTGGGTTAATATAAATGGTTCGCTAAAATTTGGGTATTGTAAAATAGGGTCATTTGTTAATATTTGTTTACAAGTTTCAAAACAGTCAATAAAATCTTTATCGTGGTTTACTTTCGAACCTTTTTTCAAACATTTGGTCATTGGTTTAGTAATTTTTGCAAAATCTTTTATAAATCGTCTATAGTAACCTAGTAATCCTAAAAAGCTTTTTATTTCAGTTTGGGTTTTTGGAATGGGAAATCTTTTTATAGCTGCGATTTTATCAGGGTTTGGTTTTACGCCTTGAGGGGTAATTACATGTCCTAAATACATAACTGTTTTTTGTAAAAATTCTGACTTGTCTAATTGTACCTTTAAATTACTTTTTCTAAGTCTTTCGAAAACTATTTTTAATTTTTCAAGGTGCTCTTGTAAAGATGTGCTATAAATTAAAATATCGTCTAAATATACTATACATGTTTCGTCTGTTAGTCCTCTTAAAACATTGTCTATTACTCTCTGAAAAGTTGAGGGTGCATTTTTCAAACCAAAAGGCATTTTTTTAAATTGAAAGTGACCTTGTGGGGTACTAAAGGCTGTTTTTTCAACATCTTGTGGGTCTACTTCTATTTGGTGGAAGCCACTTGCAAGATCTAGTGTCGAAAAATAATTTGCTCTTCCTAATTTATCTAAAATTTCTGTTATGTTTGGTAATGGGTATTTATCATCTACGGTTCTCTCGTTTAATTTTCTGTAATCTATTACTAGACGCCATTTTCTTTTTCCTGTAGCATCTTGTTTTTTCGGGACCACCCAAATGGGACTCGAAAACGCTGAATTGCTATCTTCTATTATACCTTCTGCTAACATCTTATTTATTTGGGATTTAACTTCTTCTCGGTGAACTTCCGGGAAACGATATGATTTTGTATATATTGCAGAATCATCAGTAACTTTAATTTTATGTTTAATACTATTAGTAAAACTTAAGGGTATGCCTTCACAATAAAATATATCTGTATTGGAAACAAAGCTTTTTTAGTAATTCTTTTTCTTCTTTGTTGCAATGATTTATCCTTATATTTTTTAAATTCCTTTTTAACATATTATCATCATTAATAGATGTTTCTTCGTCAGTTTCCATCTTTCTTATAAAATTAGTATTTACTATATCTAATGGTTCTATATCTAAGGGTTCAATATTACTTAACGTTGTCTTATATTCGCTCATATTCATAATAGTGGTTATAGCAAAATTATTTTTTACGTTAACTACTGCTTTAGGCATTTCGATTCCTTTACCGAAATTTTTATATTCTAGTATACCTAATCCTTCATTTAATTTTACCGGTATTTTGACTATTTGCTTAGTTCTAGGGGGAATAATTATTGTATGATTAAAAGTTGCTTTGGGATATAATATATTCTTTTTACTGGGTTCAAAAATTATGGGTATAGTTACATAAGGCGTTTTCATTTGTCTCGTGTTGACATTAATTGAAGCTTTTAATTTTTGTAATAAATCTATACCAATTAATCCATCAAAATTTTCGCTAAATTTAAAAACATAAAACTTATTATATTGGTTTACTTTAAAAATGTTAAAAGCTGGAATATTAATTATTTCATTGTGCATGGAAATTCCGTGAGCCGTCTGTATATTAAAATTTTCATAAGAAATAAAATTTTTATAATATTTATGCACTAACTGTGGAGAGATTAAACTTTTGGAAGACCCTGTATCTAATAAAAATCTGGCATTGAGTTCTGGTATAATAATATGTGGTAAATCTGCTATCGTTGTATTTAAGTATATTATGTCGGATTGTAATTTTCTTGGGTCATGCAAAAATTTACGTTTTCAACATTTTGAGTTGGACTGTGATATGATCTTTCATTTGTGTTGTCTTGAGTTTGATAAGGACTGGATTGATTTTCATAATTGTTCTCGTAAGGCGGTAATGAATAGGGTAATGAACTTTGAGTCGGATATTCGTAATCAGTGGGAATATTATTATTTTCAAAGGGATTTTCGAAATGTATTTGATCGTTATTTATTTGTTGATTAAATAATTGCGTGGAAGTAAAATGTGGTTTAGATCTTAAAGAAGTATTTCGTGAATTTGTATCCATCGGTTCTGGCTGGTATTGATTTTGATTTTGGGGTTGATTATTAACATTTCTTTGTTGAAAATTAGGATTATTATTATGGAAGTATCTTGGTCGAAAATTAGAATTATTATTGTCGAAATTTCTTGGGTTGAAGTTAGTATTATAATTATTGAAATTTCGGAAATGATTTTGGTGTGGTTGAAAAGTATTGTTAGGATTAAAATTATTATTCTGGTATTGCGGTCTGATATTTTGATATTGGTAAGGTGGAAATCTCATATTAGGGCGATTTTGTTGAAAATTATTTCTAGGAATAAAAGTTTGATTAGTATTATTGTTTCTCATAGGAGTATGTCTCGATGAGGGTCTAAAAGAATTTTGTGAGTTTAAATTATTTCCGCGTTGTAACGAATATAGAAAATTCTCTTCTTCGATAACGAAGCACATAGCTTTCTCTAAACTGTCTGGGTTTCTCAATCTAATATTTGTTTGTAACGATAAGAGTAAGCCTCTAATGTAAGTTTTTAAACATAAGTCATCGTAACTTTGTATTCTAATTAATTTTTCTGGTGCTTTAATATTAAGGGTATTTAATTTATGTGCTACTAAACTACGTGTTTCTTGGCATCGCATGCCGAAATTATAAGGGGTTTCATTTTTGAAAGGCCTCAACGTTATCAGGTCTTGGATAAGGCAATCGAGATCTCTCTGATCTCCAAAACTAAGATTAAGGGCATCCTTTACAAGTTGCCATGTATTTAATTCTGTCCTAGAGCCTATTAACATTTGAGCTCTTCCATTTAATTTACCTAATATAGCTCGAAGTAAAAATGTATTCAAAGTGCCATCTGTTTGGCTAGCAAAATTAGTTATTAAATTTTCACAATTTTCAATAAATATGGTTAAAGTATGTGGATTACCATCATATGCTGGGATAGAATCTAAGTATAGTTTTAACAATTGGTAGTTTGTTTGAGCCATTTCGTTATCTTTATCACTATTTGGTTCTAAAATTGAATTTAATTCTGCTACAAGGCTACTTAAATCTAATTTACTATCAGTTTCACTCATTAAATATTTTTTTTTTCAAATAATATATCAGGTTATAATAAAATATTAAATATGTTTCAACTTCAATATAATCAAATATTTTAAAAAATATAATAATATAATATAATAATAATATTCTTTTTCTTATTTAAAATAAAAATCTTTGTAAAATCATAAAATCTTAAAAAAAATCATTTACTGTCGTTAGCTCTCTGACTATAAGTATTCTCAAATATGTATAGGAAAATATAAAATGGAATAATAAAATGGAAAAAATAGGAAACACTTACATTAAAATGTAGAATTTCAACATTTCTGCCTATAGGATTCGACGATTTTGTTCTTCTCCCAGGTCTCGTTGAACTACTGCTTAAAATCTACTGCCTCTAGGGTTCGACGATTCTTGTTCTCTCCCCAGGTCTTGGTGATACCTTGTCTAAAGCTGATCTTGGACACTTGCACAAAAAGTTCGGTTTTCCGGTAAATCGTTAAAACGAAAAACTACTCGCGAAATCGTTCGATTTTTGTAACGTAATTTTGCGACGTAATTCCCGAAAAATCCTACTGACTGCGCCAGTGAAGTTTCTAAGTCCAAGAACAACGTTTTTAAAAAGAACTTTATTGACAAGGGACTACTTACTACAGTTAAATGCAAAATAAGAGTGACGCTATACAATGCAAAAAGTTTATTTATAAGCTCGGTGACGCCGAGGTGTGGTCGAGGTGAAGCTTGCTGACGCTATCCTTTTATTATTGGTGATTTAGCAGTTCTGGTTTCTTAACTTATATATTTTTTTAATTTTTATTTTTTTTGGCGCGCCCCCAGGTTCAGAACCGCTGTGGTAGGTACATTAAAAAATTGTTTTTTACCTACAATCCATTTGGGCACTAAAATATATGGAGTTTCGTGAAATAAAACGTACCTACCTACCTTTGAGTTACACTTTTTAGGGCATCCTGTGTATTTTAAAATATTTTAATAAAATTGGGCCCTAATAGTAATCGACACAAGTTGTTGTTAAGCACAATAAACTAGTAGAGTAGGAGTAGGTAAGTTACTTGATAGAAATAAATTTAGAAAAACATGCAATACTTTAAAAATAAAGAAATGATAGGTTTTTGTTTCACAGCTACTAGAGACCAATAACGGCAAGTTCCTCTCAGGCTAATTGTTGTAGTTAAAGTTAAGTTTAATAAAATTCGTATTAACAGTTAACTTAATGAAGTTGACAATAGAAGTTGTCAACAATAGTTGACAAAAAATAAATTACAATATTTGTCCACAACTACATAATTCTTTTTGAATTATGAATAACTAAGATATTTCTTTTTGATCTATTTATTGATTATTTAAAAAATCTGCCAATATGGGTTTTTGAAGTAATATTTTTTGACATGAAATTATAAAAATAACTCTAACTAAATTATAAAATGTAAGAAACGCTGGTGAAAATCCAAATCAAATAAATAAATTATTTTGAAATCATATATCAACGGCACGAACAAAATTTTTGAAATTGTATCGTATTTCATCAAAATAAATACATATATTTGTAATGTTTAATATATCTTCACCGACGCAACATAAAAACGGCTGAATAGATATATATTCCTATCCTTCAGGTGAAGTATGTGGTATTCTACTTCTTGTTGGGTTTTTCCAATAAATAAAAAGGATTCTTGAGAGTCTTTAATTGTATATTTTGATTTGTCTTTCTTTATCCTTCTTTGTCACAACCAAAGTTTGTATTTTGTAGGAACAAAGTAACCTTGCGAAGCCCAAAAAATTGCCGCATTTTTTCCATCTAAAAAAGTAAATTTCGTTTAGATTTATGTAAGTTCGACACTAACAAATGAATAGGGAAAAAGCTTCGTGGGAAGGAAAAAGTAAATTACATAAAAAGGATAGTATTAAAGATTTTTTTGAGAAATTCAAAATAGTAGTGTGCATGTTGTAATATGCCAGATTGGTCCATTTTATTTTAAATATAGGAATTAATTGTACTTTCTTTCATTATCCAACTTATTAAAATCTGCCTTACTTTCCGTTAGCAGCAGCAACATCGGTTGGATCGAAAGATTGTCTAGATATATCAAATCCTTTATACCTCACATAAAATGAACCGATCGGTATATTTGGATATGTTTGAAGCGAAAAGACTTGCTTTCTGCTAAATCAGGAGTGTACCTCACGTCTGCTAGTATTCCTTTAATTTTCTTATCTTTTATGTGCCCATCGTAAACATAAAAAGTTAACAAGAGTGTCAAAACGAATATCCCAATTTAAAATAAGGCCATCATTATCATTAAAAGCAATTTTAAAATCCACGTCAATCTGCAAAAACTTAAAAGTAAGCCAAATTTATTCCTTATTCGTAATCAATCACATGCCAAACGATATCCTGAAGGACTTTAATAAAATGGCCATGCTTGCATTATGGATTTTGTTGAAGCAAGCTTCTTTATTTCAATCAAGCGGTATCTTGAACATGCCTTCCAACATTGGTCGGATTCTTCAATAATCAAATTATCGTATTTTAAACAACGAATGATGCTTTCTGCATTGTCTTCAGGTTCTAAAAATAATAAGATATCAGAAGTGTTTTTTTAATACTTTAATATTAAATATGTTAATTAAATAATAACTTTTATTATGCATACCAAAAGTTTTTTGGTGGCGATTTTTTTTATTTGTCTTTTTTTGTCTGCACAACATGACCACTTACTGCCGACTTAAAAGAAGACTTCATGTTGCAGTACTTGTTATAAATTTTTCCCCTTTTGCCAACCGATAAAACTGCTGTAATAAAATATTTACCTATTAACATTTCATTAAAAATAAATATACATCATAAAATACGACGAATTGTGTTATAACTAGAAACCTCAAGTCAGAAAATTTTCTAGCAAAAGATGGTCTAAGACCAACTAAGGTCCTAAGGGGGACTAAGTCCAACATTATTTACGTTATTTATTTATGGAGGAAATAATTAAAAAATGTAGTCAGGGAACAAAACACCTATTTGTAGGATACACAAATTTGAAACCGATTGAAATATCAGAATGTGCTTTTGCAGATGACATGGTTATCATGGCAGTAAAAGAAAAAGGTCTCCAAGAAAATTTAAAATCGTGGAATTAAATACTAGAAGAAAATGGCTTGAAACTAAACATAAGAAAAACACAAGTAATGGTAGTGTCCGAAAGGAAAGAAAACGTGAATATACAGATAAACAGGATACAGATAGAACAAGTAGAATGCTTCGAATACCTGGGTATAAAAATAGAAGATTCAGGACGAGATTTGGAAATCGATAAACGTATAGAAAAAGCAATATTAATATTTCAACCAGGTATTGCTGAAGATTTTGGAGTTCACCGTAATACGATGGTTTGTAAAACCATAAATAACGTTGCTAACAGAAAACACATCAGTGGATAAAGTTTTCGTCTAACCTGGAAGGTATGGAAGAAGAAATGATAAAATGGGCTAACCGATTCCAAATACCTACAGTCATTGGTGAACTGGCTTGCACCCATGTTCAAATTAAAAAATCTTTAGAATTTGGTGAGGAATTTATTAATAAAAAACGATTTTCTACCATAAATGTACCGGGTGTCCCAATAAGAATGGCTCTCGGCTATATCTCAGGAACGGTTTATAGTAGAGCTTTGAAATAAAAAATTTTATAACAAAAGTTGCCTCAGGAAAAGCCTGGAAATTATTTTCATAATTGTGGGTCCACCGCTAGAGGGCGTAATTGAATATCAAAAATAAAAAAATCTAAATTTTACAAAATTTTCCTAATGAAGGGGCACTGGAAATCCGATTATTGTATTCTTCATCAAATTCTGCGCATATTTATTTAACAAGTTTAACTCTACCTTTGCAAATAAGAGGTGGGGTGAGTGGGAACCTTGTTATGAAAAAATGGCTGTAAGTCCGGTTCTGCTAAATCAAATTTTGAAAACTGGGTCTTGTTGAAGACAGATCTTTTTCTTCAATGTAAGCGTGATAATTTTGAACCATCCTAATAAGTAATAAGCCAGCTGGGAGGCGTTATTTAATTTTTTTCAGAAATCTAATTTTATTTGGAAAATATTAAATACAAGTATGCATTTTTAATCATACTTTATAAAATTAGATTAAATTAGAAATAGAATAGCGAAAACCGCATGTCGATACCTTTTGTCTATCTCAAGATATCTCGAGAAACGTGTAAATTTTATACATAACTGTTACTATCACCGGTAAACTAAGTTAATGAAAAGTAGTGTGCTGTGGAAAAAAAACAAAATAACATTTTCCAGATGTCAACGTATAAAAATATAATTAATTAAAACAACAATATAAAGAGAAACAATACTATTACAATTAAATAAAACACAGAACAAAAAGAATTACTTAGTGACGACCTAAATATTCAAATTGTTGTCCATCATACACTACTCTAGAATACATTATCCAGAGAATACTAAACGCCATTCAAAGCATATCGAGAGTAGAAATTGAGACTGCTGTTCAATCTACTCTTGAAAGAGTAAATTTTGCAACGAAAATGATGGGAAAAAATTTGAACGTTTATGTCATCACTAAATAGTTGTTTTTATTTCTTTGTAATAGGGCTTTTCAACGCTTCTCATTTGTTTCGAGCCTCTGTCATATGCCGTATAATCCGTGTATAATATTAATATACGAGATATGAACGAGGCTCGAAACAAATGAGAAGCGTTGAAAAGACCTAATATACGTTGACAGCTGGAAAATGTTTCTTTGTTGTTTCCATAGCACACTACTTTTAATGAATTATTTCGTTTACCGGTGACAGTAACAGTTATGTTTTTAAATTTACACGTTTTGTAAGATATCTCGAGATAGAAAAAAGGTATTAACATGCGGTTTTCGCTATTCTGTTGATAATTTTGTCTAATTTTGTAAAATGGTACTAAAAATGCATGTTTGCATTTAATATTTTCCAAGGAACACTAGATTTCTGAAAAAAATTAAATAACGCTTTCTAGCTGGCATATTACTCAGTAAGTTGGTTCGAAATCATAACTTTTACATTGACGAAAAAGATCTATCTTCAACAAGACCAAGTTTGCAAAATTTGATTAAGCAGAACCGGACTCACAGCCAGTTTTTCATAACAAGGTTCCCACTCACCCCCACCTCTTATTTCTAAAGGTAGACCTAAACTTGTCAAATCAAATATGCGTAGAATTTTATGAAGAATACGACGATCGGATTTCCAGTGCCCCTTCATTAGGAAAATTTTGTAAAATTTAGATTTTTTAATTTTTGATATTCAATTACGCCCTCTAGCGGTGGTCCCACAATTATGAAAATAATTTCCAGGCTTTTTCTGAGGCAACTTTTGTTATAAAATTCTTTATTTCAAAGCTCTACTATAAAGGGTTCCTGAGATATGGCCGAGAGCCATTCTTATTGGGACACCCGGTACAAGCAACGTGTGATACACATGAAGTTATTACAATCGTGGACACTGAGTGGCCTGGAAGTGTTCACAATTAGAGAATTTGGAAACAAAGTTCTTCTTCTTCTTCTGGTAGCACTACAACCCTATGTGGGTCTTGGCTGACTGCACAGCTCGCTTCCATCTCGAACGGTCGTCTATGATAGTAGAGTCAGTGGGTCCATTGTCCTTAGATCTGATCAAATATTGTCTCTCCATTGCATTCGTGGGCGTCCTAAGGGCGTTCTTCCTGTGGGGACTTCCTCCCAGATCAGTTTGGTAAGGCGTCATTAGGGAGTCTATGGACATGCCCAGCCCATCCTAGATGCTGTGATTTAATTTCTTGGACTATGTCGATGTCGCTCACCCTACACATCTGCTTGACCTCAGCATTTGTTCTCATTCGATATTGGTTGCTATTAGGATCGTGATAAGGTCCAAAGATTTTTCTGAGGATTTTTCTCTCAAAACATCTAAGTTTTCTTTCAATTGCTTTGGTCAAAGTCCACGTCTCACACCCATACATGAGCACCGGTCTAATCACTGTTTTATATATTCTGATCTTGACGCTCGTGTTAGGCTCTTAGATTTAATAGTATTGTGGAGGCTATACATACATCTGTTTGCTGCCTGAATTTCCCTTTAATCTCTTACGTGATATCGTTATCTGCAGCATAGGCGTAACGAGGATGATCCTAAGGGGGGGGGTTACAACTACTGGTGGGAGGGGGTATGGAATACCCCCAGGGAGGAGGGCGGTTCGGGGTCCTCCCATGAAATTTTGAAAATTACACTTTTTATTGCGTTTGAAGTATTCCATTAGCACTTTTAAATTATTGAAATTGTATTAATTTTAATTAACATAAATATAAATCTTATAAGTATATTTTGTTTAATGTTGTATTGACTTTCAGTTTGTTTTACAAGGGTGAAAAAAATTCTTAGAGTAACTAATTTGTTTATTTTACAGATACTTTATTAACATTTCTCACAACTGAACACTGAGACTAAAAAAGATAACAGAATACTTGGATATATATATATATATATATATATATATATATATATATATATATATATATATATATATATATATATATATATATATATTCAAAGTGTTTCTCTTCTAATCAGCCCAAAACACATTGACTGCATTCCCCAAAATTATTCATTTTATATATATATATATATATATATATATATATATATATATATATATATATATATATATATATATATATATATATATATATATATATATAATAAAAGTCGATTCGCTTTTCTGAGACACAACTGTCTAGTGACGTTAGTAATTTTTTTGGGAAGTGACTGTGGGAAGTACCGTGACTGAAAATTACTACACAACCGAACATACCTGCTCTTAGCCAATATTATTAATAGTAAACAGAGATAACAAAATTATTGTAAATGAGCACGAAATAAGAAAAGAATGGCAACTGTATATATCAGAATTGTTTGAAGATGACAGGAATAATATGGCCGAATTCTACCAAAGCTGTACTGACGGCCCAGAAATTATGAAATGCGAAGTAGAACACGCTATAAATAGTGCCAAAATTAGAAAAGCTTGTGGTCCAGATGATACACCAACTGAGTTGCTGAAACTAATAGAGGATGATAACATAAAAGTAGTAGTAAGACTTTTTAATTCAATATATAACACCGGAGTGATTCCCACAGATTGGCTCAAATCCATCTTTGTCGCAATACCCAAAAAACACAATGCGAGAAAATGCTCAGAATATCGATTAATTAGCCTAATGAGCCACACTCTTAAGATTTTCCTAAGAATACTTCACAACAGAATTAGACGCAAATGCGAAGAAGATCTCGAAGATACCCAATTTGGGTTTAGAAATGCTATGGGTACCAGGGAGGCACTTTTTGCGCTTAACATCCTATTACAAAAATGCCGTGATCAAAGAAAAGATGTATTTGCATGTTTCGTGGACTTCGAAAAGGCATTCGATAAAGTACAGCATGTAAAATTAATGCAAATACTGAATAATATCGGAATAGATGACAAAGATATTCGTGTCATTAAAAATTTGTACTGGAATCAAACTGCTATGGTCAAAATTGGAGATAACTACACCGATGAAATCTCCACACAACGAGGAGTCAGACAGGGTTGCATTTTGTCACTAACATTGTTTAATGTTTACTCGGACCAGTTATTTAAAAAGGCACTTGAGAGACGGCCATATGGAATAAAAATCAACGGAGAACTACTTAATGTGATAAGATATGCATACGATACAGTAATTCTGTCAGATAATATTGAAGGTCTCCAAATTCTGCTTAATCGTATTCACGAGGTAAGAGAGGAAATGGGCATTAAGATAAACTCAAACAAAACCAAATTTTTAGTGTTTAGTCGTGACCCACATCCCGATGCAAAGCTTCAATTAAGCGGAGTCCAAGTTGAGAAAGTTCACAAAATGACATATTTGGGAACTGTGATAACGGACCAACTAGATCCAGACATAGAAATAAAACGTAGAATAGCAATGACTAAAACTACTTTTATGAAAATGAAGTCATTTCTTTGCAATTATCATCTCAATTTAGAACTAAGACAAAGAATGGTCAACTGGTATGTTTGGTCCGTACTTTTGTATAGTGCAGAAGTGTGGACGATAAAATTATCGATCATGAACAGAATTGAAGCATTGGAAATGTGGATTCGTAGACGGATGCTGAACATACCCTGGACAGCAAGAAAAACTAATGAAGTACTAAGGAAGGTCAACAAAGATAAAGAACTGCTAAAGACTGTGAAACATCGAAAAATGTCTTATCTGGGACATATAGTGAGGGGAAGTCGATATAAAATATTACAACTGATCCTTAAAGGCAAAATAGAGGGCCGTAGAGGTGTAGGAAGAAAACAAGTTTCGTGGTTAAAAAACATTCGTGAATGGACTCAGATATCAAATGCAGGACAATTATTCCATATTGCAGAAGATCGAGAAGCCTTCGCAATGGTGATCGCCAACGTCGGATAATTCTGATATGGCACGTGAAGAAGAAGAAACAGAGATAAATAACATAAACCTTACGCCAATCAAAAATTATTTATTGTACAAAATAAATACATTTTGTAGAAATAAACTCCACAAAATTTTATGAGATTCGTATACACTCCCACTATTTCTAATAATTCTTCTTTTTTTTTATGAAAGATTAAGTTGATTTTATATATATATATATATATATATATATATATATATATATACGAATTTCATGAAAATATAATTATTATAATTTATAATAATTGTTTTTGTCACGTTTGAATTTTGGAGGACTTATTTTTGTACTTTAGTTTATTAGGAATTTTAATAAACTTGTTAAAACAGAGTAACAATTCTCTTAATCCCTGAACCCATCTAGAATTGCAACAATTTTTGAAGACGTCGTAGAACGTTATGAACCGATTATATATATATATATATATATATTATATATATATATATATATATATATATATATATAATATATATTATTATACCGATTATATATATATATATATATATATATATATATATATATATATATATATAATCGGTTCATAACGTTCTACGACGTCTTCCGATTCCCAATCGCCATTGCTCTCGATCGTAGCACATGTCTTCGTTCAAGCCTCTTTCTCTGATTTCCCTATGGATTCCTTCTATCCAGCTTTTCCTAGGTCTTCCTCTTTTCCGCCGTCCTTTTGGTGCCCATCGTAGCACTTGTTTGGCTAATCTGTCTTCTTCCATACGTTGTACGTGGCCAAACCATCTTAGTTGCTTTGTTTTTATATCGTCCATTATTGTATGCTTTACATCCATTATCTCCAATATTCTTGTATTTCTGATTTTTTGTATTCTTGATATACCAGCAGATCTTCTCCAGAAGTCCATTTCAGTTGTTCTGAGCATATTTTCGGATTTTTCTTTAAGTGTTTAAGATTTTGTTCAATAATGCGATAGCTTTCCTTCCTTGTGTGCACCTTTCTTGGATATTCTTGTCCAACGTTCCATCTTGTCTAATTTTAAGACCCAAGTATTTATATTCCTGACCGTGATTAATAGTTATTTCATTTTCCAACGCTAGATCCTGCTGTATACCTCCAACGCACATATATTCCGTTTTCTTGGTATTCACTTCTAAACCCCAGTTCCGGTACTCTTCTATGATTTTTCGGGTCATATATTCAATATCGTGATAATCCTGGGCCATAAGAATCTGATCATCCGCAAAACATAGAGTGTATAGCATGTTATCATCATTTAGCGGTATACCCATATTCTTACATTTCCTTTTCCAGGATTTCAAAACTTGCTCTAAATATATTTTAAATAGTGTCGGCGATAGACAGCAGCCCTGTTTAAGACCCTTATTCACTTCAAATCCTGACGAGATTTCCTTGCCTAGCTTAACTTTTGCTATATTATGTTGGTATAGATTTTTTACAGCTTTAATGAGGTTCAGACTGATGTTAGTTTTTTCGAGGGCTTCCCAAAGTTTACTTTGTGGTACAGTATCGTATGCTTTTTTTAAGTCTATGTACACTAAATGCAGTTCTTGATTGTAGGCTATTTGTTTGTCTATTAACTGTGTTACACAATATAGGTGGTCAGTGGTGGATCTGCCAGCGCGGAAACCGGCTTGCTCTTCGGCCTCTAAGTCCTTGTATTCTTCTTCTATTTTATTTTTGATAATTTTTCCGTAAACTCTGCTGATGGTGCTTGTGACAGATATTCCCCGGTAATTATCGCATACATTTTTACTGCCTTTCTTGTGTATTGTAGAAATTACAGACAATTGCCATTCTTTTGGTATCACTTCGCCATTCATACATCTATTAAATAGATCTCTTAGGTATTCATACAGGGTGTTGCTACCGTATTTGAGCAGTTCTGGTGCTATGTCGCCAGGCCCTGACGCTTTTCTATTTTTTAGGGATTTGCATGCATTTCGTACTTCTGCCAGTCTTAACCGAATTGGTGAGCCACTGACAATTACATTGAAACTTTCGTGATCTTCGTTTTTAATAAAATCTTCTCTATTTTCTACTAGTAACTGCTTGAAATAGCCATCCCACTTTCCCAGAGTAATCGGTGTTATTATATCCCTTTTGGTATCTGTTCTCAACGTTTTAAGGAATTTCCAGCTCTCTGTGTTTCTTGTCCCCCCTATATAGGCGTTAAGTTGATTGCATTTTTTTGTCCACGTTTCGTTTTTCTTCTGTGTGATTTTTTTCCGCACTCTTGCTTGTGCTTCTTTGTATAAAACCTTATCGGAATCTTTCTGTGTACTCATATATTTCCGGTATTTTCTCTCTTATCGTCTATTTCGGTGGCTATTTCTAAGTCCCACCAGTATGGTTTACTTCTTATGTTGTCTTTGTACTCCCCCAATGCCTCATATGCGGCTTCGTGTATACATTGTGTTATATGTGATAACACAATGTATATGTTTATAAGTTGATTTTAGAAGGTAATTAATAATGTGAGGTAGGAATTTTTGTGTTATATGTTTCCTATTCCGAATGTGTCGAAAGTGAATCTCGGCAGAGTGAAATTCAGCTATACTTATAACTTATATAATGGGACAAGGGGAAACAGAGAATGGGACTAAATTTAAATGTTTAAAATACCAAATATATATCGCACACCTAGTTCAATTGTGCCACAACTGCAAAAAATTCGAATTTTGGGTTAAGGCTGTAAAATATTGCCTATATAATGGCCCATCTAATGCAATACAGCCTGAACTAAAATATTGTTTTGGATAAGTATAAAGTAAGTTACTTCGGTATTTCACTGTAGGGTTTTTGGAGGTATCTTTGCTTCCTTTAATCTTGCGTGCCACAGATGAAGTTCTCCAAGTAATGCCTCTTTGCAAGTGTCTAAGTCTTGTTCATAAAACTCAACAATCTTTCTCAACTGGTTTTCTTGAACATCCGTGATAGCTTCACTTTCAACTGGCATAAGGCACATGAAACTACCGAGCAAACTTTCATGTCTAAGAAACCGAGTTTCAAGTTCGATTATAAAGTGGTCCAAGAAAGGAATGAATATGGCAATTCAGAAGTATTCCTCAGTAGAATCAGTTTGAATGTTGCACCTCTGAGTCTGTCTGGTTGAAAATATTGGTTTATTGAGAGCAGTACTCATCAATGCAGCCATTTCTTTAGCTAATTCAAAAATTAAGGAAAACTTGGACACAGCCTCCTCTCTCTTCTCTTTAAGTTTTTCCTTGAGCTTGTTTACCATGTTTATTGCAGATAACAAATCAATATCTTCTAGCTCTAATGTCCAACATAATGGTAAGCTCAAAGAAAATACCTCCATTAATACTCGTAGGCTAATAAGAAATGAAGAGTTGCCTACAGCGCTTTGCAGTTGAACTGCTGATGATGGTGTATCAGCATCTTGCCAAGTTGAAATCTCCTCTAAGGCTTCGTAATTGCAGACAGCATCTCAACGACAAGGAGTACTGCGTCATGACGTTCTACCCAACGTGTAGGACACATTTGTTTTAGCCTAGTAGCTTTCGTTTCTGGACATTTTTCATCGATGGCACGTTTGAGGACTTCTAATCTCTTAGGAGTGTTAAAAAAAGTGTATAGCTTACTTACGGTCCCACAGCAATTTCTAACTGCCGTTACTTCACATGAACTGCTTAGGGCCAGGTACAGGCTATGGGATGCGCAATGCACGTATATAGCTGTTCTGTGTATTTCCTGTATACATTCTTGTGCTCCGTTAAATTTGCCACTCATTGATGAAGCTCCATCGTATCCCTGTCCCCGCAAATTCTGGGTTTCCATTCCAAACTGCTCAAGTGATTTCAGTATTACGGTAGCTAAACTGTTTCCAGTTACATCAATAACAGGAACAAGCTGCAAAAAGTCTTCTCTGATTTTGTTCTCAAACACATATCACTGACAACTGTTCTACTGTTGAAATATCTGTTGATTCGTCTGCAAGATCAGTAAAACACTGTGCAGAATTTACCATCCTTACCAATGTTTTCAAGATAATGTCATTACACACACTTATTATTTCGTTTTGAATTTTTGGAGATAGATAAAGCGCAATTTCTAACTGCCGTTACTTCACATGAACTACTTAGGGCCAGGTACATGCTATGAGATGCGCAATGCACGTATATAGCTGTTCCGTGTATTTCCTGTATACATTCTTGTGCTCCGTTAAAGGACATCGCACACATCTTATGGAAAATATAATGTCACTCAAATTCAATAAAATTTATACGAATAGATTCGTTTTAAATTAACGGTCAAATCTTATCATTGCGCCAACTCTATATTTTCAATAATAAGAGCAGAAATTGATATAAATAAATCTGAAATCAAATGGATACGTACATAAGTTAGAGAGAGAAAAAATATTTTAAAACACCCAAATTGTCGGTACTCCATAAATCAGAGGATTAGTGTCACTAATTCGCTTAGGCCCAGCGGAGGGTTTAAGCTCTTTTGAATAGCACCCAGAGCAATAGTGATGGTAACTGACACTTTTACTGACTCAAAAAATGTGATTTCGATAAACTTTAATTGCAATTTGCGCCGTAATTAATCATAGTTAAGAGTTGACCGCAATGATAAGATTTGACCGTTAATTTAAAACGAATCTATTCGTATAAATTTTATTGAATTTGAGTGACATTATATTTCCCATAAGATGTGTGCGATGTCCTTTGCCACTCATTGATGAAGCTCCATCGTAACCCTGTCCCCGCAAATTCTGGGTTTCCACTCCAAACTGGTCAAGTGATTTCAGTATTACGGTAGCTAAACTGTTTCCAGTTACATCAGTAACAGGAACAAACTGCAAAAAGTCTTGTCTGATTTTGTTCTCAAACACATATCACTGACAACTGTTCTACTGTTGAAATATCTGTTGATTTGTCTGCAAGAACAGTAAAACACTGTGCAGAATTTACCATCCTTACCATTGTTTTCAAGATAATGTCATTACACACACTTATTATTTCGTTTTGAATTTTTGGAGATAGATAAAGCGCAATTTCTAACTGCCGTTACTTCACATGAACTGTTTAGGGCCAGGTACAGGCTATGGGATGCGCAATGCACGTATATAGCTGTTCTGTGTATTTTCTGTATACATTCATGTGCTCCGTTAAATTTGCCACTCATTGACGAAGCTCCATCGTAACCCTGTCCCCGCAAATTCTGGGTTTCCACTCCAAACTGCTCAAGTGATTTCAGTATTACGGTAGCTAAACTGTTTCCAGTTACATCAGTAACAGGAACAAACTGCAAAAAGTCTTCTCTGATTTGTTCTCAAACACATATCTTTGACAACTGTTCTACTGTTGAAATATCTGTTGATTCGTCTGCAAGAATAGTAAAACACTGTGCAGAATTTACCATCCTTACCAATGTTTTCAAGATAATGTCATTACACACACTTATTATTTCATTTTGAATTTTTGGAGATAGATAAACCGCATTTTTAGCTCCAGTGTCGAGATGTTTTTTCAAGTCCTTATCCCCGGCACTGCATCGGAATTGTAAGAGAGCACTAAAATTTACTTCATTTTTTTCAGGCCCTTCTCTTAAATCTAGATGTCCATGATCATCTTGAGCTCTTAGAGCTATACCCTGCCGACCACAAAACAATACTGTTTCAATGATGGGCAGTACGGCTCTTCTGTTCTCCAATATTTTATTTTGGAGGGCAGAGTTTTGTAAAAGTTCAATTGAAGGTTGATTTCCTTTGTCAACATTTCCCCAACATTCTGATTTGGTCAAGTTACATTTATGGTAACTTGTTTCTTCGTGTTTCGTGAATTGTTCCACCGCATCCATCCATCTATTAAAGGGGATTTTAACCAAATATCCCCAATATCTGGGAACCTCTTCCAGCCCCCAAAGACGCGAACATGGAGCAATAACGGCAGAAAGCACCATCCTCTAGCTTCGAATATAATAACCCTTTCCACCTTGACAGCCATTGGTATTTGAACTTACTTCCGTTTTCCTGACGCTAGAAAATTGAAATTTGGGTCTGGCATCCAAGGATTCTTCATGATTGTTCTTCTTTCGAGATCTCCAATCTGCAATAAGAATACAATTTTGCTGCAGATTGTGATAAGATAAGAACAAAAATTTCTTAAATTATTTATAATAATAATCATATAGAGAGTAGACATTATTATTTTTTATTTATTTATTTATTTGGTGATATTTTTCTATAAGAACTTGTATAAAATAGATCTGGGTTGGTTATCCTTAACCTACTCTTAGGTACTCTTAGGTAAACAAACTCAATTAGATCACAGTCTGTGTACTTAATACTATTAACAATTAGGTATATAAACATAATAGCCTGACTGTTTCTCCTAGTGGCAAGTGATTGCAACTGAAACGAATCCAACATTACTCTGTAAGAGACCATATATGGATATTCCTTGTTTTCCCTTAGGTATAAAAATCTTAGAAATCTCTTTCTTTCTGCCAAGAGAGGGAATGCATTCAGCTTCGCATTTACTAAGATACAATTTAAAAACATCAGAAATTGTATAAAATATGGGTTCCAAATATAGTTGAGATGAATGTTTTCGAGCGTAGTGTAACGGCATTTTAGGCAGTTCATTTAAAAATTTTTGGAGGTACTTGATTCTCCTTGCTAGTTCTTACTTGTTTATTGCGCTGATCTGCTAGACGAGGGATACTATATGAACTTTGTTGACACCATCTCTGAACCATTTTGTAATTGATACCAAGCGTGTTCAAAAACATTTGTCGACAAACTTGCTTTTCACCTTGTCCGTTATTTAATCTATACTGAAACGTAAAATTGCGTCTAGAGTCATTTCGATCTACAGTGTTCCTCTTTTTCTCAATTTTTATCACATGAGCAGTCACAAATGACTGTTTTTGTGGCCAAGTGATCTCCCAAAATTTATCAAAAATAGCACCTATGATATTTTCAGTAAAAAGAGAACATTGTCTAAGTTTTGATCTTTGACACAAGGTACTGTTACAAGTTGATTTGATTTTTCGAGCTGATCGCTGGGTGTTTTGTTCGGACTTTTGATTTTCATCCTTTGCAAATCCAAGATAAGGTTTGCCTTCCATTCTCAACTGTTTATTAATATTACGTCTCCACTGAGTGGAATCAGCCTGTCGTCGTCTTTTGCACCCTTCTGTAATATAATTGTTTGGGTCATTTATATTAATATTTTCTTGATTTTGAATTATATCGTGATCATTTACCAAATCATCAGACAAATATTCATCGGACAACTCATTAAACGAAGTAGTTGGCTGTATCTGAATCAGAATGTTCATCATGGTTCTGAACATAGTCTTCATCGTATAAGATTTCTTGAGAAATATTGTCTGTCTAACTTTCGGTGTCATTTTCAGCATTTGATCCTGAAATATTATTTAAGTCCAAAAAATCATTGATCGTATACACAGGAGAAGTATTAGCAGTGTGAGTAATATCCTGGAGGAATCCAGATTTTTCTGGGAGAGATATAAGATTTTCATTAATTGAAATTATTTCACTGCCAATAGTTTCACCTCGGATAGTTATTAGAGTGAGAGTGGATGTATCGGTCACTTCAGAAACCTGATGTAGGGGAAAGAGGAGTGAGAGGGGCTGGTTCTAAAATTTTGTAAACATAAAATAAGTATAAAAAGAATAATATTCTCACCTTCCTACATTTGGTAGATCAAAATATATAGGACTACGAAGGACCAGCAACCAATTGATTGCAAAATTATACGTTAGTATCAATAGGGAACAGCTAATAGTAGAATAATAAGTAGATAATAATAAGAATAATAAATCAAACTTAAATTGACATAGTTTATTTTTGTATTAGACACAAATAGTATTAGACACAAATTTTTGCAAGAAGTAAATAAAATGGACAATAACAGGAAATAATGAGAAATTAAAAGTAATAAAAGTTATTTTGCCAACTAATCACCTAATTTTATACAAATGTTCTTAACTATATTGACATGCGGTAGAACAAAAAAGTTTATTTATAAAACCGGCAACCCTGCAATGCTGGAGCCTGGTGTCGTGGGAGATCAATTGATACTTCTTCTAGTTTAATTGTATGGTACTTACAGTTTAGATGCACAATAACTGAATTTAATACATACTAACTTGATTAATAATAATTTGCTTTCATTGGAAAAGCGTCAGATTTAGCGTGCTTCCAGTGGGGAAGCGAGGAACGCACTTTTTACATCCTATTCCGTCAGAAGTTGGAGATGAAGTCTTTGTTTTAGGAGCGAAGGGAACTAAGAGAAGTTAGGTATACGATTTTGGGTAAATAAAATCTGACAAGCGCAGAATATATGATTAGGAAGAAAGAAAGCATGTGTGCTGAGAGCGTAGGGTTTTAGTTTATGGGGATAGAAAAATATTAGAATAGTTATTATTAAAATATTAGAATTACAAAAACTATTGTAGAAAAGACAATTTTCTACATACTGGGGGCCGGGCAAATTGAGAAGAAGAAGAAGAAGTTTAATCGGAAATTGGAAGAGGTGCTAATTTAATTATGGGGCGAACATATTCACCTTCTGCTGTTTTTACACGTGCAGCGCGAACCTTTCCATCCCTTCCAGTTAATAATTCCAATGTTCTACCCAGTGGCCAATTTAAAGGAGGACGATCTTCAGATTGGATAAGCACCAATTGATTGATGGTCAGGTTTTGTTGGGGTAGTTGCCATTTGGGTCTGTGTTGCAGACGGTGCAAATAATCCACAGACCACTTTCTCCAAAAGTCCTGTTGGAGTTTGGAACAAACTTTCCAATAGGAAAGTCGATTAGTTATTAGTATTAGAGAGATCTCTTTCTGGGTAAGAAGTAAGGGGAGCTCCAATCAGAAAGTGACCAGGTGTAAGAGGTAACAGATCATTAGGATCATTGGAAAGAGGATACAATGGACGGCTATTTAATATGGCTTCAATTTGAACCAATAAAGTAGATAATTCCTCGAACGTTAGGCAAGTATTGCCGAGCAATTTTGTTAGGTGAGATTTAGCACTCTTTACAGCCGCCTCCCAGAGTCCACCCCAATGTGGAGATCTGGGAGGAATTAATTTCCAACTGATTGCGGTTGAAGAAAGAAAATTTTGAATTTCCCTATTATTATCTTTCAAAAATAAGGATAAGTCTCGTAGTTGATTACGTGCTCCAATAAAATTGGTGCCGTTGTCAGAGTAAATTATTTGAGGATTTCCTCGACGACTGATAAATCGTTTTAGGGAGGCAATAAAAGCTTCCGTAGACAAGTTAGAAACCAGTTCTATATGGATAGCCTTGGTCACCATACATATGAAAATGGCTATAAGAGCCTTAATTCTAGGCGCTTTTCTTAATCTAGAGGAGCGAATCATAATAGGACCGGCAAAATCTATACCGGTTTTAGAAAATGGACGAGCCTGTTGAACTCTATCTAAAGGTAGAGGGGACATTATTTGTGATGCAAACTGAGCATTAAATCTGTGGCAAATAACACACCTTTTAATGATAGTTTTCACTCTCCTTATGCCATTTAAAGGCCAATATCGAAGACGAAAGTTTCCAAGAACATTTTGAGCTCCACTGTGTCCCAAACGCATATGTTCCCGATTAATTAGTAAATCGACAACATGGTTATTTTCAGGGAGTAAAATGGGAAATTTTTGAGCAAAATTTAATTCGGCATATTCAAGCCGCCCTCCTACTCGGAGCATTCCATTTTCATCAAGGAAGATATTCAGAGGAAGTAATTTGGGAGTGGAAATAGATTTTCCCTCCTGTAGAAGTTTAATTTCTTTGGAAAAAGAATAAGATTGGACCTGTTTAAGGAGGGGGTATGGTTTGAAATATTTAAATTTTTTTATTATTTCAAATAAAAGTGCATACTTTCAAGAATACTCTCTGAAAATTTCAAAATAATCGGATTAAAATTACCAGAGATACAGGGTGTTGAATATTCCTACCTTCGACTCGCTTTGCCGCGGCTTCGCGCCAGCACGCCGGAGCGTAGTGAGAAACGTTAAACAACTGTTCGCCTTCTCTTTTGTAGATTACTCCCCAACTTAAAAAACATATTCCAATGTTCATCACTTTACGATTTGGCAGACAAATAAGAAGATGAAGATGCAGTTGTCAAAACTTTAAACGCATTTATCTCAAAACTGCTTTTTCAAATGCGGTGGACATTGTAACTGAAAAACTACTCGGCCGATCTACCTGATATTTTGCACAGATTTTTTTTAGACATTTCGTGAGGTAACAACGTCGAGATATTTTTCGTTTTGTGCTTCTTTTTTGTTCAACAATACAGGGTGTAACAAAAATACAGGTCATAAATTAAATCACATATTCTGGGACCAAAAATAGTTCGAATGAACCTAACTTACCTTAGTACAAATATGCACAGAAAAAAGTTATAGCCCTTTGAAGTTACAAAATGAAAATCGATTTTTTCGAATATATCGAAAACTATTAGAGATTTTTTATTGAAAATGGATATGTGGCATTCTTGTGACAGGTGCATCTTAAAGAAAAATTATAGTGAAATTTGTGCTGCCCATAAAAATTTTATGGGGGTTTTGTTCCCTTAAACCCCCCCAAACTTTTCTGTACGTTCCAATTAAATTATTATTGTGATACCATTAGTTAAATTCAATATTTTTAAAACTTTTTTGGCTCTTAGTATTTTTTCGATAAGGCAGTTTTTATCTAGTTGCGGCTTCTTTTTTAATATGTTTACATAAAAATTTTATGGGGGTTTTGTTCCTTTAAACCCCCCAAATGTTTGTGTACGTTCCAATTAAACTATCACTGCGATACCATTAGTTAAACAAAATGTTTTTAAAACTTTTTTGCCTCTTTGTATTTTTTCGAGAAGGCACCTTTTATCGAGATATGGCTTCTTTTTTACTACGGTTCAAAATATACCTAAAAATGTAAATCATACATACATTTTCATATTATTACCAAGGCTCCATAATCGTACTTAACCATATACAAATATGTCGTGCATTTGACAAATATTCAAAATATCTCGATAAAAACTGACTTTTCGAAAAAGTACTAAGAGCCAAAAAAGTTTTAGAAATATTGTGTTTAAGTAATGGTACTACAATAATAATTTAACTGGAACGTACACAAACGTTTGGGGGGGTTTAAAGGAACTAAACCCCCATAAAATTTTTATAGGGTGTCCAAATTTCACTATAATTTTTTCTTAAGATGCTACTGTCATAAGAATGCCATATGTCCATTTTCAATAAAAAATCTTTAATAGTTTTCGATATATTGAAAAAAATCGATTTTAATTTTGTAACTTCAAAGGGTTGTAACTTTTTTTATATGCACATTTGTACCAAGGTAAGTTAGGTTCAGTCAAACTATTTTTGGTCCCAGAATATGTGATTAAATTTATGACCTGTATTTTCGTTACACCCTGTATTAAATCTGTTGGTTTTCACAAAATTTTTATCAAAAATTTCGTATTTTTGACTTTTGGAGTGATACCAAAAATTCAAAAATCACTAAAAATAAAAAAACTCGACGTTGTTACCTCGTGAAACTTATAAGCTAATAAAATCTTTTTGAATTTTTTGTTTCGTATAATCCAGTGATGAGTCTGATGTCCACCGTAAAATCCATTTTTTTGAGCTGCCTGCCAAAATTTGTCGCCAATGGCTTATTTTTCAATATTTTGGATTTAATTTTTTCTTAAATATTCTTTGAATTGTACTTAATGTGTTTATTTAATTTAAAAATAAAATAATTCTACCATAGTTTCGAAAAAAATTCACAAAAATGTGCTTGATATGTTGATTTCAAACTATACCCCCTCCTTAATAATAAAATCATGGGCATTTTGGAGCTCTTTTACTGTTAAAGGACTATCAGAAATGTTTGTCTTTTTAAATCTCAGAACCACTTTAAAACTAAAAGCAATTCCTTTTTGCAGGCTAGAAAATTTTGAAAATTAAAAAAATGTAGATTTCCAGAATTCTTCTGGCGGTTCAGTAATGGGAAGACAGACTTGTATACAATAAGGTACTTCATTTAGAAGTTCGAAGGAATCAATTGAGTCAAAATCGTTGGTTTGGGTCAAAAAGGGAGGACCATAAAACCAGAATTGACGAACATCAGAAGAAAAATTTCCACGCGACAAATAATCGGCGGGATTAAATGATGATCGGATATGTCGCCATGTAGTATTCCTACTATTATCACGAACAGTAAGGACTCGTTTTTTAACGAAAGGAGATATCTCCATTTCAGACTTCTTAACCCAAGTCAAGGCAATTAAAGAGTCGGACCATACATTAATGGATACAATTTTGATAGTATTATGTAAAATTTGTACGATGCGAGAAGATAGGATGGCAAGTAATTCCATAGAGCATAGCTCTAATTTAGGAATTGTAAGTTTGTTTTTTAATGGATTAACTCTGGAGTTTGCGGCAAGTAACCTTGAAGAAAAAGTATTATCGTCATATTCAACGACGAGGTACACACAGGCTCCATAAGCTAATTGACTAGCATCACAAAACCCATGTAAGGAAAGGGAACATATGGTTTTATTATCAATTAGATATCTAGGTATGGACATATTGGAAATGTCAGATAACAAAGAAAGAAATTTTTTCCAACTTTGTAAAATAGAATTATCGAAAACGGGCGTATCCCAAGCTATTTGGGATTGCCATAGAGTTTGCATAATAAGTTTTCCCTGTACTATTAGTGGATTAATCACACCCAGGGGGTCAAACACAGAAGAAATGAAAGATAAGATACTGCGTTTAGTTAGTAGGCTCTTGTATATCAGCGACACTAATAAGTAATTGGTCAGACATAGGGTTCCATTTTAATTCGAGTATTTTACTGGGGGAGTTATTTATATTAAGATCAATTTCGTATGAGGAAGATTGTGATATTGTAGATAAAAATTTCGAAGAATTGGATTGCCATTTATGAAGCTTGAATCCGTGTTCACCTAAAACAGTATTAAGTTCCGAATAGATTGCTTGTAGAGATGAGAAACTATTAGTACCGGACAAAATGTCGTCCATATAGGTTTGTGTAAGTAGAGCGTACTGAGCATTAGGGAGCTCAGGATATCTTTCAGCGATATATTTTAAGACACGAGTAGCCAAATACGGGGCGCAATTTTGCCCGAAGCTAAGACTCGAAAGTTCAATACAGGTAAAAGAATCAGAAGAATTTTCTCTCCATAAGAAATTTTGAAAATGACGTTGCGATGGATTTATATCTATAAATCTATACATCATTTGGATATCAGCACAAAGGACATATTTAAAACAAAGAAAACTTCACAATATGTCAAAGAGATTGTCCTGTACTTGGTAACCCGTTGAAGTTAGGTCATTTAAAGAAACTCCAGTATCAGTAAGGGCGCTAAAGTCAAAAACTACCCTAACCGGCGTTGAACTGTCTTTGCGCATTACAGCTCTGTGGGGTATAAAATATTTAAATTCGTTAGTAGGATGATTGTAAAAAGATAACGGGACTACTTGAGCGTGATTTAGGGTAAGATATTCATCTATGACATTCTTATAGTTTTGAAATAAAATAGGATCAGAACTGAATTTTTTCTCATGTGAGGAAAATCGTTGTCGTGCCATGCAAAAAGACTGTCCCAATTTTGTGGGTTTGTTTGCAAGGAAAGGCATATCGACCTGGTACCGGCCCGACGGTAAAATAATAGTGGTATTTTGGAATATTTGTTCTGCAAATTCTGCACTAGAACAATGATTTTTTGCCAGTGGAATAGTTTCTAATTCCCAGAAACTTTCCATACGACAAGTCAACTCGTCTTCTCTTTCAATTTGAACATCATGAGTTGTAAGAAAGGAATGATAAATATTATTTTGGTTTGAGGAAAAACTTAAGCGGCTCCTAGAAATAGGACCGGCAATGACATAACCTAGATAAGTTTCCACCAGAGAGGGGGATCTAGGTCCCATACATTGGATTTAAGTAAATTGAAATAAATATCAGCACCAAGAAGCACATTTATAGTCCCAGTTTTGAAGAAAAATGGGTCGGCAAGTTCGGGTGTTACTTTACAAGAAACTTTACAAATATTTGATGGGTTAACAAGAGAACTAAATCGTATATCCAGTACTTCTCTGCTTTTAGCACAATGGGTGCTACCTAACCCAGAAATGTTTACAGTTTGTGTTCGTGGAACTAGTCACAAATTTTGTGCAAAGGAGCTTTCAATGAGACTCATTTGACTAGCAGAATCTAATAGAGCTCTTGCCACCATTTCTTTACCATTAGCACATCTGATATTTACAAGAGCTGTAGGTAAAAGGACTATATTTTCAGAACTAGATGCAGCATGGAGTGAAGCTTGCTGGGATGAGGAATGAGCATGTTCAATAAATTCATTATTTACAAGGTTCGTATTTGGAGACAAAGATCTATTTACAATATGTACATTGGATGGGTGCGTTCCCTGATTGTTTGATTTAAACTGGGAACTCATACTTTTATTTGGAACGTAATTATTACTCTGAGGATTAGGTGATGAATTAGATTGATTATCAAAATGTAAATAGGAGTGATGGGCTTTCCCACAATTGGAACATCTTTTTAACGATTTACATTGTTGAATTGTGTGAGTGCTACTAAGGCAATTTATGCAGTATTTCTCAGCTTTGACAAATTGATACCTCTCTAGAGGTTTCAACGTTATAAATTTAGAACATCCATAAATAAGATGGCCAGATTCATTGCAATAAAAACAATTTGTGCGGTAGTTGAAAGATTTACTTTGAGGGTTATTTACATTAGCAACTAATGCAACCTTATCTCTTCGGTTGTCAGTGGGTCTTGAATAAGATTTGGAAGGATTAGGATTAAAAAGATTTAGATTTTCTAAAACGGATTGCCTTTTGTTTAGAAATTCAAAAAATTCTTCTGCAGTAGGAATGCTTCCCGAATCTCGCTCAGTTTCAAACGCTTTTCGAGAATTAAAATCAAGTTTTTGTTCTAGCAAAAATATAATCAAAGATTCAAATTTGATTTGAGGAGTATGACCTGTATTATTAATTAAATCAAACGTTTTTCTAGAAGTAATATAAAATTCTTTCAAATCAGAAGGTGTGCTTTTAGCTAAACTTTTTTGCTCTATCAAAGTTTGATACAGAGAAATTAATAATTTAAAATTATCATCGTATGTCTTTTTTAAAATATCTAAAGCAACATTTAAATTTTGATTGGTTAGACTAAGACTTGAAATTAAATCTAAAGGAGGACCGCGCAGTAAGCTTTTGAGGTAATAAAATTTTTCGCCGTCACTTTTGAGCTTAGAATTATTTAGCACTACTGCTGAGAAAATATCATAGAAAGCGACCCATTCTTGAGCCAGTCCACTGAACGGTTTTATATTTATCTTCGGCAAGACAACATTGGAAGATTCAAGTGTTTCATTAGCAGATACCTTGTTCTTATTTTCAATAGTCGATCCGAGTTGCGCAATAGCAGTCTCGAACCGATCTGCAACTAAATTTTCTGCAGTTATGTCTGCCTCTGTTACGTCTTCCAATGCAATTATATCGCCTTCAATTGTTTTATAACATTCGTAATGACTTAAGAGATTTTCTAATTTTCCATTATATATAGACTTCCTCAGATCCATCAAGATTTTTGATGTAGGTTTCAATCCTGGAAAGTTGAATTTTGCAACCTTTACGTTTATTTTTTAAAGCGGTGAGGTCCATTTTAAAGTAAGAAAGAGTTAGAAATGTCCGCTAATCAATCAAAAGCGCTACAAGAAAATATTGCGAATTGGAAAAAATTCAAATTGATTGACAATCATTAGAAAACTAAAAAAATATGACACCAACTAAAGTATAAACAAAATGATATGTTTAAATTATATTATAGAGTGAATTAAAAAATTCAAATGACTTAATGGTCATTAAAAAACAAAAAATATCACACTAAGTACAGTATAAACAAAATAATATCTTTAAATTATATTATACAGTGAATTAAAAAATTCAAATTAATGAATGGTAATTAAAAAAACAAAAATATCACACCAACTAACGTATAAGCAAAATAATATATTTTTTTTCAGATTATATTATACAGCGAATTAAACAATTCAAATTAATTAATGGTAATTAAAAAACCAAAAATATCACACCAAATAAAGTATAAACAAAATGATATTTTTTTTAAATTATAGTATACAGCGAATTAAAAAATTCAAATTAATTAATGGTAATTAAAAAACCAAAAATATCACACCAAATAAAGTACCTACCTATAAACCAAATTAAATTATATACAACAAAATACAATTATTAAAACCATAAATCAGATATAAACCTATAAACCAAATTAAATTATATACAACAAAATACAATTATTAAAACCATAAATCAGATAACGATTATTAAGGTCATTCAAAACGACAAATTATGTTCTTTCTATAATATTTACAAAGACCCTTTTAAACCACTACAGAACATGTGTTTAAAATTTGCGACGCTCAGTTCAAAAATTCAGATAGACATGAAAAATATCTTTTGTCTTTTTTCTTATTAATAGCTGTATATTTATCAAATCAACGTTCCAAACCCAAAACGATTAAAAATGTCACTGAATGCCTATAACTGGGTTAATTTATGACACACATCTGCCAATTAGGGATGGATGATCCCTGCTGGTACTGCAGCGTCAGCGTCTACTATGCGATGCGATGGGTTAAAATTAGACAGGGTTGCCGGTTGTCAAAAATTTCTGAAGACCGAACACTCCCGAAAAAGTTATGTTTTTAAAAATGGTAATTAAATATTTGTCCGTTGAAAAATCACTGTCACTGCTTTTAAAGTATTTCAAATGAAAATGTTCGCGTGCACTACAGTTGTGATTAGTGGCACAAGGAAGAAATTGTTGCGACAATGAGGAAATTAACAGATATAAGAATAATTAATATTATAAAAACGTTATTTTAACAGGTTATATTTTTAATAAGATATAGATACGTTTAATGCAGAAATCCGGCTCGATTTGGGGCCAAAACAAATGTAGGGGAAAGAGGAGTGAGAGGGGCTGGTTCTAAAAGTTTGTAAACATAAAATAGTTGTAAAAAGAATAATATTCTCACCTTCCTACATTTGGTAGATCAAAACATATAGGACTACGAAGGACCAGCAACCAATTGATTGCAAAATTATACGTTAGTATCAATAGGGAACAGCTAATAGTAGAATAATAAGTAGATAATAATAAGAATAATAAATCAAACTTAAATTGACATAGTTTATTTTTGTATTAGACACAAATAGTATTAGACACAAATTTTTGCAAGAAGTAAATAAAATGGATAATAACAGGAAATAATGAGAAATTCAAAGTAATAAAAGTTATTTTGCCAACTAATCACCTAATTTTATACAAATGTTCTTAACTATATTGACATGCGGTAGAACAAAAAAGTTTATTTATAAAACCGGCAACCCTGCAATGCTGGAGCCTGGTGCCGTGGTTTTGTACATAGGAGATCAATTGCTACTTCTTCTAGTTTAATTGTATGGTACTTACAGTTTAGATGCACAATAACTGAATTTAATACATACTAACTTGATTAATAATAATTTGCTTTCATTGGAAAAGCGTCAGATTTAGCGTGCTTCCAGTGGGGAAGCGAGGAACGCACTTTTTACATCCTATTCCGTCAGAAGTTGGAGGTGAAGTCTTTGTTTTAGGGGCGAAGGGAACTAAGAGAAGTTAGGTATACGATTTTGGGTAAATAAAATCTGACAAGCGCAGAATATATGATTAGGAAGAAAGAAAGCATGTGTGCTGAGAGCGTAGGGTTTTAGTTTAGGGGGATAGAAAAATATTAGAATAGTTATTATTAAAATATTAGAATTACAAAAACTATTGTAGAAAAGACAATTTTCTACACCTGATTTTCCTTTAAAATACGAATTAAAATATACAAGGACTTTTATGTAACCATTAAAAATGTTACCTGAGCGGAGGGTTGGTTCAATGTATTGTAGGGTTCCATCGGAATCTGCATCACAGAGACAGTGGGCACATCGGTAACCTTAGCAATCGTACTTGCCTAAAACATAGATTATTAAATTAAAGACACTTTTATTATATCCACTATAAAATAATACCTCAGTGGAAGGTGGGTTCATTGATTTATTGCATGTTTCCATCGAATTTTGTATTCTACACATATTTACTAACTTCTTTCCTCGGTTCATGATTCCGCTGGATCACACTGTATTATAAATAATAGCAGTTAGGTACTCATAATTTATGTATAAAAAGCATTTAAATTTATAATATGAACAAAAACAAATTGTCCTAGATAATACAATGCACACAGAACTTAAGAATCAATACATACCTTTTTCTAGTAAAACAGGTCACTATTTACAGTGATTATACCAAAATAATCAGCACTATGTTCACAGCCACTTCACGTAAATTAGAATAGACGTTAGATAGGACATCCCGCATTCCAAATGGTGTCTGTTTTCAATGGGCCAAATTGAAATGCGTAAGTACCGAGGCAGCGTTGTCGCTTTTCGCAAATATTCCTCAATGGGGTGATAAATAGTCACATTTAAGATTGTTTCGACCAATAATATAAAAATCGACAAAATGCGAGATAGGACATTTTGCCTGCTCACCATCGATATGGATAATCATAATACCAGTTATATGGCTTTTTAATCGATTAAGAAATAATCTGTGGTAGTTGTGTTATTAATAAAAACATTTTTATATCAAATTAAGCATTTTATTTTTCTATTATTTTTTGCGTTAAATTATCAACTACAGCTATTAACTTTTGAATTAGTTGTGTCTGATTGTCAATGAGTTGGGTTTGGTTTTGAACCATTTGAGCAACAGCATAAATTTTTTTCTCTTCTATGGCCAGCCTCTTCTCCTCTAACTTCAGTTTCTTCTCATATATGTTAATTCTCTTTTCCTCCAAATCTAAATCTTTTTTATTTTTTTGTTGGAGGAACTCCAAGCCAGTTTTCCTTATATAGGAAATATTCCTTGCCTTGGATTTGATAGATCCTAAAAATGAAATTGTGGTTAATTTCTTCTTAAATCAACTGTTTTTCATAAAAAAAAATATGGTATATCTATTTAATTGTGACATTATTTAACATAATCATATTAGGGGTATTCAACCAATATATTTTTTGTGATAACAGCAGTAAACAACTTTCATTTATAACATAAGAATAATGCCTGGCTAATTGGCTCGGCCAAGGCCATCAAATTCAAAAAAAAATACCAGATTAATTATTTATATGGGAAATAAGCCACAATTAAAATGAAAAAAATAATTTTATTAACGTTTCGACGCCCAAATCGGGTGCCGTTGTCAAAATACAAAATATTACTAAAATAAATAAAAGTGTTGTTGCTAAGCAAAAAAATTCTTCTAATAATTTATTTAATCTGACTCATTTATATTGGCAATTCAGACATCTTATTATACATTTTAAAGTAGAATACTTTAAAATGATATTGCCAATATTTATGAGTTGCGTTCCTGGGACGACTTACTGAAAGATAGTTCATTCGATTACATGAAATCAACCCCAACTCAAGAATATCAAAAAAAATAATAAAATTATTTTTTTTTTCATTTTAATTGTGGCTTATTTCCCATATAAATAATTAATCATAAAAATGCCACAAGGAAATAACTTCAGAACAACATTAAAAATACCAGAAATAGAATATCTACAAGTCACAACTAACTTGCTGTTTGGTTATTTTAATATATCCTTTGTCAACTGTGATACTGCAAAATTCGCTATACAATACATTTTTCTTGAAATGATTAGTTCCAAAATAATGAATGTTAATATGTATTCATAACTGTTGTCCCAGGAAAGCAACTCATAAATATTGCCAATATAATTTTAAAGTCATCTACTTTAAAATGTATATGTTACAGTTCAAGTTGATTCTCAGTTAGAGTTGGCTCCAACTAGTTGGAGTCAACTCTAACTGAAAGGAGCAGTAAAAGTTGATTTTAAAAATTTAAATCAACTTTTACTAGTTGGAGTTGACTCTTCCTGGATCGATTCAGTAAATGTTGATTATACGAGAATCTCAGGTGCATTTTTGATGAGTGTGCGTTTCTTTGTTTTGACCGTTTCAACTACTTATTAGTACAGTCTGTAACGTCGCCCCCGTTAGGTAAATTATTCCAATTCCTTATTCAATCCTTTTAACAAATAAACAGGGTGTCACGCGGTACCGCGGTCGAAAAATTGTTTAACCAATTTTTGTTAATCAAATTCACAAAAATTATTTTTATCTACTCTATCTCATATTATGTAAAGCAGCGGTTCTCAATCTGTGGTACATGTACAGTTACGATCATTGAATAGTTTACAGGCTTACTTATCTAGGATCCGATTTTTTAAATTTTACCTCGTTTAAACGCACCTTTTACGTCAAAGTGACGTTACCAGTGGTGTACCTACAATAGGTTGATTAAAATTAAAAAATCAAAATAATATAAATATATTTTATAAAATTTAACAAAAGTGCCAAGGGCCAATATTTGTCGAGGCATTAAGCTAAATAAAAAAAATTAACAAAATGGAAAGCATACAAACAAGATTTTTGGAGGAGTTTGATATCGTTTTATTTTATTTTTCAACACGCGAAATTTTTGACAAATATTGACTTTTTGAAATTTTTTGACTCTGACATTTATTAAATCCGTACGATACTGCAATTTTACAGTATTACAATATAAAAATTAAGGTGTAAACTATTCAGTGATCGTAACTGTACGTGACTGTACTACTGGTGGTACATATCATTATTTGCGGTGGTACACAAAGCACACAGAAACTTAAAACAGTAGTATATAGTAAGTCTTGATTATACAATCTAAAAATATAGAAATATATTAAAAGAAACTTTAGATGGTACATGACTCAAAAAGATCGAGAACCGCTGATGTAAAGGTTTTATTGTGTGAAAATTGTAAATATAGATAACAGTACATGAAGGATTTAAAGTGTGTCTGAAGTAACAATATATTTTAAATGGGTTTTACTTTTTCGCACTGTTTTTTAGCACACTTTTCAGACACCTGCCAAAGACAAACCATTTTCATTTACAATAATGACACGAGCCGTCTCACCGTGCCTCGGAGAGCACGTTAAGCCGTCGGTCCTCCTGGGCTAGTGTACATCGACACTAGTTACTTGAGACAGGGTTAAAGATGTAATTGGCGCCGGTACTATCCGAAAGGCAAAAATGCCATACGATATTATATATTATGAAAGTCAGAAAATAAAAAAATCAAAGATTAAAGCTACCTCTAGAAGATCCTGAAGAAATTTTTGTCATTATTTCATTAACAAGATATTATTTTTAATTATCAACAATGAGCGCTAAGCGTGTATTGAGGCGGCCGTCAATGTGATGCGAGTGAGATTCACCATTGGACGGCCGTAATGGTGCATCTCTTTAGTACTCACCATTGACGGCCGCCTAATACGCTCATTGTTAATAATTAAAGATAACAGCTTAGTAATAAAATAGTGACAAAAATTTCTGCTGGATCTTGTAGAGGGGCTATAAACTTTGATTTGGTCACTTTCTGACATTCATAATAATGGATTTTAACCGAGTTATTAAGCCTTGAAAATGGCTATTTTCGCATTTTTCAAATTTTAAATCGCGTATAACTCGACAACAATCAATTTTAGAGAAAAATCACAAAATACCTTTTTTTGCTCAGAATAACCCAAATGATCTAAAAAAAATTATTCGAAGTGAACAAATTATTTTTATGAATTTGTCTAAAAAAATTGTTTAAACAATTTATCGATCAAGGTACTGTCTCGCACCCAGTAGATTTGTTATAAGGACCTCTTTTTGAGTAAGTTCGTGCAAAACATTCGAATCAGAGTAATTTACCTAACGGGGGCGACGATACAGCCTAGACTAATTTGAACATATTCGGTAACATTTAATTTCTAGAATCGGCTGTTTGTGTGAATCAGAATCAACTTTTACTAAATGGCATTGGGAAGAGTATACTTTTCCTAGTTGGAGTCTACTTTTACTAGTAAATGTTGAATATAAATCTTCATTTTATATTTATAATCAACTCTTACTGAAACCAGCCGTTAGAGTTGACTCCAACTAGTTGGAGTCAAGAGTTGACTCTAACTAAGTCAGTAGATTTGTTATAAGGACCTCTTTTTGAGTAAGTTCGTGCAAAACATTCGAATCAGAGTAATTTACCTAACGGGGGCGACGATACAGCCTAGACTAATTTGAACATATTCGGTAACATTTAATTTCTAGAATCGGCTGTTTGTGTGAATCAGAATCAACTTTTACTAAATGGCATTGGGAAGAGTATACTTTTCCTAGTTGGAGTCTACTTTTACTAGTAAATGTTGAATATAAATCTTCATTTTATATTTATAATCAACTCTTACTGAAACCAGCCGTTAGAGTTGACTCCAACTAGTTGGAGTCAACTCCAACTGGATAATCAACTTGAACTGTAACATATATATAAATTATTAGTATATTTTTTTACTAAGGAACAAACAAAATTTGTTTAATTGCTTACTTACATTTTGTTACGTGGTAAATTGAGTAACAATAATTTGAATACAATACAATAATAGTGTGCTAGTAAATGCCTAAGGATTTTTTTTACGTATTTTTATTATTTTTTTATATGTATTTTTTTTCTTTTTTTTTTAATTTTTTTATTTCTCTTCGTTTTTTTTATTAGGATTTATGTCTATTTTTTTGATTGTTTTGTTTGCTTTGTTTTTTTATATTATTATTTTTTTATTTTGTTAGTACATATTTTTTTTGTTATTGTTTGCTTCCTTTTTTATTTATTTTTTTAATTATTTTTTCGTTTTAGGCTTACAATGAAATTTTTTTTGTCTGTCGCAATAATGCTTACAAAGTAATGTTAGTAGATTTTACATACTGATATATAAATATTATAAATACTATTATCCTCTAATGTCAATAGACTTGAAGCATTTATTGGAAATTTCATGTTGTAAAATATTAAATTTTGATGAAGCTTGTCAATTTCTAATTTTTTAAAGGACATTCTAAAAGAATATGTTGTAAATCGGCAATCTCATCACACAGACATTTATTATTATCTAACAAACCTATTTTATATTTATAAACTGGAAATAAGGCATGGTTACCATTCGACTTATCATCCGAATAATTGAACGATTACATATATTCTCAAACCATGGTTTGTCCCTTATTTTTGGTTGTATATTCTTAAAAAACTGTCCCTTATCTCCTAATTCATATTTTAGCTGCCAATTTTCCTTTAGTTCCTTTCGAAAAATTGGAATAAAGTCAGACTCTGGTATTTTTGATCCGAGTATTCTTCCATTTTTCGCACCATTTTTTGCCGAAGAATCCACTTCTTCATTTCCATCTATACCTGAATGGGCTTTGCTCCATGAAATATAAATTTGTTTTCCCTACTTAATACCTTGTGATACAATTCCAAAATATTAAGTAGTATATAATTTAAATTAGGATTTAAACAAAGGTTTTTAAGTTTTTCTACAGAACTTTTAGAGTCTGTGAATATAACAAATTTATCATCTTCTTGTTCTAAACACATACTAATTGTTAGTTTTATGGCAATAAGCTCTGCACTGAAAATTGACAACATTTCAGGTAGTTTGTATATTAACTTAATATTTTTAGAAGGGTAATAAACGGCACAACCAACTCCATGTTCCGATTTCGATCCATCAGTATAAATTTTTTCATACTCCTTCCACTTAGCTGTACAATCCCGATAATATTCTTTTTGTATAATATCACTGTTTTGACACAAGTATCTAACATTAATCTGAGTCTTTACTGGATATAGAAACATTTCATAGGAATAATTCCATTAAGGGATACCATTGGATTGATAAAGTTGTTCATATCTGTGTACATTGGCAATAAAACTTTCAACTAATAACGGTGTTTTTTTCTTCTCCCAATATTTAGATGTCAAAACTATAAGATCTCTGGTTGATAAAACTATAAGAAAACATGACTGGCCTTTTGGCTATGCCAATGTCATTGACTTAGTTAAAACAAATTTGTTTAATTTATTAATATGTTGAATTTCAATAACTGACTTCCGAGATGGAAGTTGAAACGTCTATAAATTTCATTTTTAAGTTAAATTGTGGCGTATTTTCCAATAAAATAGTAAAATGTTAATATAATTTTCCACTTGGTAGATAACTTACCAAGAACATTTTTAGTGAGTATTGGGCGTATTGGAGTTTGACACTTCTTGGTTTGCACGTCAGTGCTTACTGGAGGTTCAGTAGCTCCTGAAGAGGACGGTGCAGCCATTTTCTTAGGCAACGTAGATGGTGCTGCCATATTCTCAGGCAGCGTGAATAGTGTAGCCACATCCTCGGGCAGCTTGGCTGGTGTAGTCATGTCCTCAGGCAGCAACTCTATGTCATTTGAAGATTCTTCAGGTTCTAAAAATTACAACAAAGCATTTAAAGTAAAAAAATAATACAATATGTAATGTAAAAATAGTAAAATGTTAATATAATTTTCCACTCGATAGATAACTTACCAAGAACATTTGGAGTGAGTATTGGGCGTATTGGAGTTTGACACTTCTTAGTTTGCACGTCAGTGCTTACTGGAGGTTCAGTAGCTCCTGAAGAGGACTGTGCAGCCATTTTCTTAGGCAGCGTAGATGATGCTGCCATATTCTCAGGCAGCGTGAATAGTGTAGCCACATCCTCAGGCAGCGTGGCTTGTGTAGTCATATCCTCTGGCAGCAACTCTATGTCATTTGAAGATTCTTCAGGTTCTAAAAATTACAACGAAGCATTTAAAGTAAAAAAATAATACAATATGTAATGTAAAAATAGTAAAATGTTAATATAATTTTCCACTCGATAGACAACTTACCAAGAACATTTGGAGTGAGTATTGGGCGTATTGGAGTTTGACACTTCTTAGTTTGCACGTCAGTGCTTACTGGAGGTTCAGTAGCTCCTGAAGAGGACGGTGCAGCCATTTTCTTAGGCAGCGTAGATGGTGCTGCCATATTCTCAGGCAGCGTGAATAGTGTAGCCACATCCTCAGGCAGCGTGGCTTGTGTAGTCATATCCTCTGGCAGCAACTCTATGTCATTTGAAGATTCTTCAGGTTCTAAAAATTACAACGAAGCATTTAAAGTAAAAAAATAATACAATATGTAATGTAAAAATAGTAAAATGTTAATATAATTTTCCACTCGATAGACAACTTACCAAGAACATTTGGAGTGAGTATTGGGCGTATTGGAGTTTGACACTTCTTAGTTTGCACGTCAGTGCTTACTGGAGGTTCAGTAGCTCCTGAAGAGGACTGTGCAGCCATTTTCTTAGGCAGCGTAGATGGTGCTGCCATATTCTCAGGCAGCGTGAATAGTGTAGCCAAATCCTCAGGCAGCGTGGCTTGTGTAGTCATATCCTCTGGCAGCAACTCTATGTCATTTGAAGATTCTTCAGGTTCTAAAAATTACAACGAAGCATTTAAAGTAAAAAAATAATACAATATGTAATGTAAAAATAGTAAAATGTTAATATAATTTTCCACTCGATAGACAACTTACCAAGAACATTTGGAGTGAGTATTGGGCGTATTGGAGTTTGACACTTCTTAGTTTGCACGTCAGTGCTTACTGGAGGTTCAGTAGCTCCTGAAGAGGACGGTGCAGCCATTTTCTTAGGCAGCGTAGATGGTGCTGCCATATTCTCAGGCAGCGTGAATAGTGTAGCCACATCCTCATACAGCGTGGCTGGTGTAGTCATATCCTCTGGCAGCAACTCTATGTCATTTGAAGATTCTTTAGGTTCTAAAAATTACAACGAAGCATTTAAAGTAAAAAAATAATACAATATGTAATGTAAAAATAGTAAAATGTTAATATAATTTTCCACTCGATAGATAACTTACCAAGAACATTTGGAGTGAGTATTGGGCGTATTGGAGTTTGACACTTCTTAGTTTGCATGTCAGTGCTTACTGGAGGTTCAATAGCTCCTGAAGAGGACGGTGCAGCCATTTTCTTAGGCAGCGTAGATGGTGCTGCCATATTCTCAGGCAGCGTAAATAGTGTAGCCACATCCTCAGGCAGCGTGGCTGATGTAGTCATATCCTCTGGCAGCAACTCTATGTCATTTGAAGATTCTTCAGGTTCTACAAATTACAACGAAGCATTTAAAGTAAAAAATAATACAATATGTAATGTAAAAATAGTAAAATGTTAATATAATTTTCCACTCGATAGATAACTTACCAAGAACATTTGGAGTGAGTATTGGGCGTATTGGAGTTTGACACTTCTTAGTTTGCACGTCAGTGCTTACTGGAGGTTCAGTAGCTCCTGAAGAGGACGGTGCAGCCATTTTCTTAGGCAGCGTAGATGGTGCTGCCATATTCTCAGGCAGCGTGAATAGTGTAGCCACATCCTCAGGTATCGTGGCTGGTGTAGTAATATCCTCAGGCAGTAACTCTGTCATCTGAAGCTCTGTCATCTAAAAAAGCACTTCTAAAATTGTAATAGATCTGTTCAAACTTTAGTAATACCGTCTTAAAGTGGTGGTAATTCTATAAAACTACGAAGATTTCAAAAATTACATTTTTTGAGACGTCATATCATTTGAATTAAATTTTGATATTTTTTTTTGAATTAAACATCATTTAGTAAAATGCTTGAGAGGTAAGTTGTGCAAAATTGAGAGTTTTATAAGAAAATTGTGTACGTTACACATTTTTAAATCATAAAAAATTCATGTAAGGCTCACTTTCCGCCCACACCGTACTTAGGCCCATACATTTTATTTCTTTCCATTATAACCATAAGATAGCTTAAGTATTCTTTTTTCATGTTCAATTTATAAAATTTGATTTGATCCATTAGTTAAAGAATTACATTAAAATAACTCAATCTTGCACTTCGCCGTACGTTAGTTTACAGTGCGCCAATGTTTGTGAGAAGGGTGACTTTAGCGTTATAAATAAAAAATTATAGAAGATACAGATTTAATTTTAGAAAAATTTTTATATAATGTATTTTTTGTAAAATTTTCTGAATTTTTCAATGGTCAGGTCAGTTTTTTCTAAAATTTATATTTTCGGAGGTATTTAAAAAACATCTAATTTCGTAGTTCATTTGTTTAATAAAAAATGAAGCACCCACTTCTCGAGTAGAACTTTTTGATATGTTGTTTATTAAACATTTCTTAATGAAATTACAAACAGTTCTATCTTGTTTAATTTTTTCCGAAGTGAGAATCTCTATGCACTCCCCTATAAGTAAAATTATTGTTAAACACGAATTGTTGGATAATTTTTTAACTTGTCCTACTGTACCGGAAAGAAAAAATAAACGTAACACGAAACGACTTCCTTTTGCTATTACATCTGCACGATATCAAGAAATGTTACGAAAAAAGGAGGAGTTAAAAGAAGAGCAGGAAAAACAAAAACAATAAAGGAAACAGAAAAGAGAAGAAAAATTAACGAAAAACCAGTGTAGCAACAAAAATAATCTAAAAAAGTCAAATGTTCTATTTGTTCCAATGATATTCAATCGAATAAATTAAAATGCGATGACTGTAGTCTTTATTATCACGAATGTTGTATACCTGTTAAGCATAGACAGCATATACCTAACGATGGTGATCTATTTATATGTCACAACTGCTTCAATCTGCAGGATAGTGATTCCGATACTAATAACAGTAACCAAGACAGTGAGGATGACGACATTGACGAACTTTTCACTTAATACAAAGAAGCACAGAAGCAATTATAAAATTTAATTTTGTCAATTGTGTATATAGGTACCCCATACCGCACAGAAATCTTTGGTTTTTCTTGTAATTTTCATTTGTTTCTAGTTTTTATTGTGTTAGGGCAGTTGTCCAATAACTAATTTTGAGTGTCCTGTAACTAAATAAACTGTCCAATAACTATAATTTTTTTAACTATTTTTAATAAATATATATTGACAAAAAAGATTGAACACTTTCTTTAAATTCTTTTAGCCTACCCCAATACCCAACTTTGGGTGAAACACCAAAGTTCTACGTTAGTTTTAATAAAGTTATTAATAAATAACAATTTTCACTTATTCACATATCAGATTTATCACATATGTGAATAAGTGAAAATTGTTATTTATTAATAACTTTATTAAAACTAACGTAGAACTTTGGTGTTTCACCCAAAGTTGGGTATTGGGGTAGGGTAAACCATACAGTTATTGGACACTTCATATTTTATTGGACACACACTACAGAAAATTTGAACTTTAAAAATTCGTAATTCACATTGTTCTCTGGAGATTGCATTGAAATTTATACAAAACGTAGTCTAAACAGTTTATTACAATATGGCTAAAAGAATTTAAAGAAAGTGTTCAATCTTTTTTGTCAATATATATTTATTAAAAATAGTTAAAAAAAATTATAGTTATTGGACAGTTTATTTAGTTACAGGACACTCAAAATTAGTTATTGGACAACTGCCCTAACACAATAAAAACTAGAAACAAATGAAAATTACAAGAAAAACCAAAGATTTCTGTGCGGTATGGGGTACCTATATACACAATTGACAAAATTAAATTTTATAATTGCTTCTGTGCTTCTTTGTATTAAGTGAAAAGTTCGTCAATGTCGTCATCCTCACTGTCTTGGTTACTGTTATTAGTATCGGAATCACTATCCTGCAGATTGAAGCAGTTGTGACATATAAATAGATCACCATCGTTAGGTATATGCTGTCTATGCTTAACAGGTATACAACATTCGTGATAATAAAGACTACAGTCATCGCATTTTAATTTATTCGATTGAATATCATTGGAACAAATAGAACATTTGACTTTTTTAGATTATTTTTGTTGCTACACTGGTTTTTCGTTAATTTTTCTTCTCTTTTCTGTTTCCTTTATTGTTTTTGTTTTTCCTGCTCTTCTTTTAACTCCTCCTTTTTTCGTAACATTTCTTGATATCGTGCAGATGTAATAGCAAAAGGAAGTCGTTTCGTGTTACGTTTATTTTTTCTTTCCGGTACAGTAGGACAAGTTAAAAAATTATCCAACAATTCGTGTTTACCAATAATTTTACTTATAGGGGAGTGCATAGAGATTCTCACTTCGGAAAAAATTAAACAAGATAGAACTGTTTGTAATTTCATTAAGAAATGTTTAATAAACAACATATCAAAAAGTTCTACTCGAGAAGTGGGTGCTTCATTTTTTATTAAACAAATGAACTACGAAATTAGATGTTTTTTAAATACCTCCGAAAATATAAATTTTAGAAAAAACTGACCTGACCATTGAAAAATTCAGAAAATTTTACAAAAAATACCTTATATAAAAATTTTTCTAAAATTAAATCTGTATCTTCTATAATTTTTTATTTATAACGCTAAAGTCACCCTTCTCACAAACATTGGCGCACTGTAAACTAACGTACGGCGAAGTGCAAGATTGAGTTATTTTAATGTAATTCTTTAACTAATGGATCAAATCAAATTTTATAAATTGAACATGAAAAAAGAATACTTAAGCTATCTTATCGACTGGTCCAACGAAGACTGTAGTAACTCATTTTTTATGTAATTGAGATAATTATAAAAATGTATTTACACTGTTACCAAAATTCATTAATCTATTAAATGGATGTTTTTATAGCATTAAGTGATACTTTTAATAATGATCTTACAAGGGTAAAACAGATTTAAGACAGAAATGGTCATAAGTGACTTTTGAATGAGTTACTATAGTTTTCGATGGAGATATTTTTAAAGTAATAAATACCAGAATTATTTGTTTCTTAACTTTATTTATATAAAATGCTACATTTTGAAGAAGCTACTGATATAATTTGCAGTTTTATATTTTAATTCAATTTTCCTCATCCGACTCTTCTTCGCTCTCAACTGAATCAACTTCGAGCTCGACTTTAGGAGGTACATAACTCTTTGAATTAAGATTTTTATAAAATCCATGGTACATTGTGGGTATTTTGCCGGTATTACACAGCCACAGTAATCCTTTTAGCTTTTTTTCTTCAATTGGTAATGGTGCATCATACAGTTTCGGTGGAAATTTGATAGTAGTGGAAGGCCGTCCTCTGCATTTTCGATTTAATTTTATGTCACAACCTCTAAAACCATCATCGAATTCGTATTTAAACATTATAGAATTTTGGTGTTCATGCGAAAATTTTATTTCTCGTATTTTGCTAACTTTTATTGATTTCTTTTCGTTGTCAAGTTTCCAATTCTCGGTATCAGTCAGTTTTTTAAAATTAAAAAAATTATCTTGGGACATTTCCGTAACATCATAAACTCTTCCTGTAGTTTTAGCCATTCTAATTAATGTAACCCACTGTTCTGGCACATATACAACCGATTGCCTTTTCTTTGCATTTTCGATAACAGCATGCATACTGTCACCCTCGTTCTGAGTGTGGCCTTTTTCCAGAAATCTGTGAACAATATCAATATGAAAATGAGCAGCAGCAAAAGCAAACATCGAAAACACAAAACGATTCCTATTTTGTCCCCCACAGTTGTCTGAGTAGAATATTATCGTTTTAACACTTTGTTGTGCCTTGAGATCTAAAAATTTCCAGAGGCAACTGGCAATTTCATTAGGACCTCTTTTAGCCACCTGCTCGTGCCATACATAGCAGTAACCCTGATTATTTCCAACATCATAAACTGTAAAGTTATATGTAGAGTATTTGCTTTTGTAGTAAAAATCACTTACGTTAGACAAAGGGGTAGCTAAAACCTTTTGAAGGTCAAAGCAAGCCACACACAAGCTCTTATCATCTAGTGCAAGCTGTTTGTCTATGTCTTTTAAGTTTCTGATAACTTCTTTGTTTTTCATATGGGACTCATATTGTTCGAGCAATTTTGCTTTTTCAGCATCACTAGCCATATTAAAAACAGAACAAACAGTACACTGGTCCTTTTTTGGTTTAAAGAACCCAATATTGAACTGTTCATTGAAAATATCTCTATACTGGCGTGACGTGGCAGCTGTAGTGATGTTATTTTTTTTGCAATGCTCGTTGTACAATCGGTACATTTTCTGGATAGTTAGCCCTTCTTCAAGGTACATCTTCATCGTATTCTTACGGGTATAATGGGAAGGTACTACAGGAAACTGATTTATGTGATTTTTTACGTTGTCTATAAGTTTTGGTGATAGTTTATGTGGTCTGTTAGTGTGCTTTCCACGTTTATCTTCCTCTAATGATCCACCATCTTTCAGTTTCCTTAATGCTGTAGTGATCCAAGTTTCTGAAACGTTAAGGGTTTCCAAAAACATAGTTTTGCAAACACGTTGTTTTTCATTGCGAATGTAGAAGTAATATTCTCGAGAGTAATTTCTTCGAGACCGTTGTTCTGCAGTAATAGTTACTTGTTTTTTGGCAACCTGTCTCACATGACGAGCAATAAAATCCCACTTTCTCGTATGATCTTTTAACTTCCAAAATTCATTGAAACAAAGGTCTCTATCTTCTTTAGCTATTTTGGTAGCACATTTTAGTCTACATGCGTTTGCGCATGGTGCACCCATCTGTCTTCCTTTAATTTGAACACCTTTTCGATTTTCATGTTCAAGTCCCAGGTTTAGACTTGTTTTAGATTTTTCATCCGCCCACTCACTAACGTCTCTAATTCTTTTCCTACTTACTCTCTCTATATTGCCTCTGCTTCTCCTCTTTCTATTTGTGGTTGCTTCAGTTATATTCTTATTAGGTTCAATTATTACTTCAGGGATGTTTTTGTCTTCTGTCGGAATGTAATCTGGGTCAGTATCAGAGTCTGCATGAAATGGTTCCTCATCGCTTTCATTCTCAATTATTTCATTTTCATTCCTGTTGGCTTCATTCTCTTCTAAGCTTACTAAAATTAAACAAAAATGAGGTAAATGCCTACGTAATATTTTTTCATGCGGAATTTAAACCAACCTGTCGGAATGTAATCTGGGTCAGTATCAGAGTCTGCATGAAATGGTTCCTCATCGCTTTCATTCTCAATTATTTCATTTTCATTCCTATTGGCTTCATTCTCTTGTAAGCTTACTAAAATTAAACAAAAATGAGGTAAATGCCTACGTAATATTTTTTCATGCGGAATTTAAACCAACCTGTCGGAATGTAATCTGGGTCAGTATCAGAGTCTGCATGAAATGGTTCCTCATCGCTTTCATTCTCAATTATTTCATTTTCATTCCTATTGGCTTCATTCTCTTCTAAGCTTACTAAAATTAAACAAAAATGAGGTAAATGCCTACGTAATATTTTTTCATACGGAATTTAAACCAACCTGTCGGAATGTAATCTGGGTCAGTATCAGAGTCTGCATGAAATGGTTCCTCATCGCTTTCATTCTCAATTATTTCATTTTCATTCCTATTGGCTTCATTCTCTTCTAAGCTTACTAAAATTAAACAAAAATGAGGTAAATGCCTACGTAATATTTTTTCATGCGGAATTTAAACCAACCTGTAAAACATTCAGGATTAATATCAGTCTCGTGGTCACCAGGATCCTCATTCGCCTTTTTGTATTTGCTTTCTTCTACAATACTTTCAGCAATATGTTTACCTTAAAAAATAAGTAGGTTTTTACTTTGCTGTTATTATTTTAAATAAAGTTTATTATAAATTTACCTTCAAAATAACGATAAGAAATATCCGTTTCAGTGTTTTTATACGCTTTTTCAGCTAATTCCAATATTAACTCACTTCTGGAACACATTATGGCAATTATAACAAAACTAAACTTTTGAACATAACCTTAAACTAACGCAGAATACCGTAGTAACTCATGTTACGATACCTATGCTATCGCCTCAGATAACAACGAAGACTATTGTAACTCAAGATACGATGATTTTCTACGGTTGTTTTTCATAAATCGGAGATACTATAAAACTCTTACACGTAATATTGGTTGCATAACTACGTTTACTGAGATACGATTCTTTCCTGGGGAAGATATCATTGTTTTATTGTTTTGCGCTCGTAACTCAAAAAGTGGAAAATATGAGTTACTACAGTCTTCGTTGGACCAGTCGTTATGGTTATAATGGAAATAAATAAAATGTATGGGCCTAAGTACGGTGTGGGCGGAAAGTGAGCCTTACATGAATTTTCTATGATTTAAAAATGTGTAACTTACACAATTTTCTTATAAAACTCTCAATTTTGCACAACTTACCTCTCAAGCATTTTACTAAATGATGTTTAATTCAAAAAAAATATCAAAAATTTAATTCAAATGATATGACGTCTCAAAAAATGTAATTTTTGAAATCTTCGTAGTTTTATAGAATTACCACCACTTTAAGACGGTATTACTCAAGTTTGAACAGATCTATTACAATTTTAGAAGTGCTTTTTTAAAGCTTTGGATGTAATCTTTAAAATACACTAAATTATTTTACTTTAGAAATGAAATAGACTATTTCTTTTTGAGAAAATTAAGAAAGACAACAAAAATGTAATACAAAAACCGAAAATTACCAGCTAAAAAAATGTTTATACAAAGTGATCAAAACTTTTTTCTGTAAAACTTACCTAAAATACATTTAATAATAAGCTTGAACAATAATAAATGTTCAGCAAAAAAAATTTCTTATCTCTTATACAGTATGTCTGCATAAATTGGAACCTATTGATAACTTTTTTATTATCAGTTTTACGAAAAAAAGTTATTCTTTATAAAATACTCTGCATCGTATATAATCTAAGATGCAATCATCAAATATCAAATTTAATTAATGTTATACGAGGTATGTCAAAAAATATGAATTTCACTCAAGAATAAAGTACCTTTACATTTCACAGTATCGAAAATTGTAATTGAGAAAAGTTGTTTGGAATTAAAAAATTTGTTTTAGTGTTCAATTACATCCTTCTAATTAAAATATTGTGAATACTAAAGGCACTTATTGACGATTCATCTAATTTTAGTAAATTGGATTCTTACTGTGTTGTTTTTTTGACTATTTAGAAGCTTTGTCGATAAAATTGTAAAATTTTTCATGGCAATAAGGCATTTTTCTATTCTATTCTATACACTTAACTCTTACGAAAAATTCATATTTTTTACATATCTCGTATAAAATTAAAAAAATTTGATATCTGATGGTTGTATCTTAAATTTTATACCAAGGAGAGCATTTTATGAAGAATAACTTTTTTCGTAAAAGTGATAATAAAATAGTTATCATAATTGAAATAAAATAATGATAAGTATCCGTAATTTGAGAAAAAATTGATTTTTTTTTTCGATTAGAATGATGTAAAAGAAAGATGCAAAAGAAACTTGGTCCATAATAAACGATCTTCGAAATAAAACCCACACTGCTCAAACATTTTCCCTTCCAGACCCTGAAAATCTAAATGAATACTTTGTTAATGTGAGTAAAAATATTACATCAACTATTTTGCCACAACAAGATCCCATTTCATATCTCCCTAATTCAAGAAAGGTCTCGAATTCATTCTTTATAAAACCAGTCGTTAAATTTGAACTAATCCAAACAATTAATAGTATCAAAAGCAAATCTTCCTGTAGTACTGATGGTCTATCGATCAAAATTTTTTCTAATCTTCCAGAAAATGTGTTAGAAGTTCTCATCTCACTAATTAATGATTCTTTTGAGAAAGGTAAATTTCCAGAGTGCCTGAAGACAGCCATCATTATTCCTCTTCATAAGGGTGGTGAAATATCTAATACCTGCAATTATAGACCTATTGCACTACTACCGGTACTCTCCAAAATTATTGAGAGACTCATAAAAGCCCGACTTATGTCCTTTCTAGTTGAAAACAACATTTTATCACAAAATCAGTTCGGCTTTTTAAATAATAAATGCATCACTGATGCCATGTTTTCTGTACTACATGAGGTTTATCAAGCACTGAACAATAATCTTTACACTGCCACCGTTTTTTGTGACTATGCCAAAGCTTTTGATTGTGTAAATCACAACATTTTGATAAAAAAACTAAATTTCTACGGAATTCGAGGCATTTCTTTAGATTGGTTCCAATCTTACTTGGAAGATAGGAAACAACTGGTTAGAGCAAATGATAAAGACTCTAGTCTCAAAAACATTGTATGTGGGGTACCTCAAGGTTCAGTATTGGGTCCTCTACTTTTCCTTATCTTTATTAATGACATCACTAATTTAAAAATCGATGGAAACATCTTTCTTTTTGCTGATGATACCAGTATCACTTGGAGCAACTCAAATATTGCAACTCTTCATGCTACTATAACTTCTGATCTACTTACAATAAAAACCTGGTCTGACTCAAATTTACTCTCGTTTAACGTAGATAAAACAGTAGCATTGTCTTATAAAGGAGCTCTTCAACCCTTACCTCTTAATAACAGCCAGATCAGTACCGTTGATTCTGTAAAATTTCTTGGCATTTTTTTAGACAGCAACCTTAAATGGTCCCTCCATATCGATTTTTTACGGAAGAAACTCTCTTCAGCCTGCTATGCTGTTTCGAATGAACTCAATTTAGCATCTTCCAAAATAACATATTTTTCTTTGTTCGAGTCACATCTTCGTTATGGTCTTCCTTTTTGGGGTTCTGGTACAGCTGCCCAATTCGATGTTATTTTCAAATTACAAAAAAGAGCTATAAGATATCTGTTTGGCCTCAGAAGAACAACACACTGCAGAAGTTACTTCAAAGGTCACGGAATTTTAACCCTTCCATCTTTGTATATTTTAGAAACTGTTTGCTTAATTCGTAAACATCTACATGTCTTTCCACCAAGACCTAATCATCACTACTTCACGAGAAATTCTACGTTTGACGTCTATTTGCCGACCCCGTCCTCGGAGTTAGTAAAGAAATCGATATTATATTCCGCAAAAAAAATGTACAACCATCTCCCCCTACAACTAAAATCTGCACCATCTTTTCCCAAATTCCGTAAACTGACAAAAGCCTACCTGTCTGAAAGACCATATTATTCAGTAGAAGATTATTTTATTCAATAACTAAGAAATTACAGTACCCTTTGCACAAGTAGTATTTTTATTATTTTTTTATCTATATTTGGGTGTCATATGCAGCAGCTAACTTTTTAACTTTTAAACCTTTTTTATTAATTATTAGGTAGACTATGAATTTGCAATTTATTTAAATTTTTGCAATTGATTATTTCTGTTTTAACTTCGATTTATTTATTTATTTTATTTAACTTCTTGACGATTTATGTAATTTTAGTAAATTGGATTGTTACTGTTTTGTTTTTTTTTACTATTTATAAGCTTTGTCGATAAAATTGTAAAATTTTTCATGGCAATAAAGCATATTTCTATTCTATTCTATGTAATTGTATATTTAGACATAGTTTCTAATTTCAAACAACTTTTCATAATATCATTTTTTTGATATTTTGGAATATAAAGGTAGTTTACTCTTTAACGAAATTCATATTTTTGACATGACTCGTATAAAATTGATAAAAGTTGATATCTGATGGTTCAGTTTTAGATTTTTTACTATCCAGAGCATTTTATTAAGAATGACTTTTTCGTAAAATTGATAATAAAAAAGTTTTCCATGTGGTTCCTAGCTACGCAGACACACTGTATAAGAGCTTCTGTATAAGAATTTTTAAATTGAAATGCCATATTCGGATTCAGCATAATCAAAAACAAAATAGAAACATATTTGATCAAAGTAAAATGATGAATTTAACGATATTTTTAAAATTATGTATACAAAACAATTGTTATTGTTTAAACAATTAGCGGCCAAATCTGCGAGTAGAACTTTTCACTTTAACATGTATATAAACTAACAAAAAAGTTTTAGAAAAATATAAGCTTGTTTGAATTTTTCCGAAGGGTCATTCCATTGTCACGGGTGGGACAGTCAGACAGAACATTTAGTTATTTTTCAGGTTGTATTACTGTTAAAAATAATACAATTTAGTTTAAAACTATAATAAGTGACATAAGAATACTTCCTCAATCGCTGTAAAAAGTTTTAGTTACCTGATGAAAAAAACATAGGATATATCTGATGTCAAACTCTTGTCACGGGTGGGACAAATTTTGGAAGTGCCTCTTAACAATAGGTGTTACTTGTGGAAAATTCTGTGAAGTCTTTACAGTAACAGCACTAAAAGCAGTCCAGGTTGATGAAATATGAGCATCTGGGTAAAATGCTCTTGATAGGCAAATTTTAATTCATTTCAGTCATTTAAAATTAATTTTTATTTGCTGTCACGGGCGGGACATGGAAATGTCACGGGTGGGACACAATAAGAAAAATCAGTCAATAGCAGTACTTTTACACAGTATTTAATTACAAAGAAAATAGTTAACCAGTGGATCTGTTAAACTCTTTCAAAAACATCAATATTTACATCAAACTCATAAAAAACTGTGCTATTTCTCATACATTTCGGTTTTGGTTGTGGTAAGACGCTGATTATATTTTCAAACTGGATGTATGACACGTCATTCTGATCAACTTTGAATGTTTTGCCAGAGTCACCTACACATCTTAAGCACATTATTTTCACATCTCCCTCATCGTCCACATTACTTTCTGCAATAGCAACATAGCGATACTTATTTACAGTTTGCTTGCGTTGTAGGTTGAATTCAACCAACAGAAATGTTCCCGGAGTCACCAATTTAACAGCAGGCTGTACAACATCAGCAATCTGCATTTGTCTCTGATCTTCAGTTTCATCAGTTTCAACTTCATCAGAATCTGACTGGTAGATTAATGAGTAAACACTAGGTCTATCTTTAAACACTACAACTTTGGTCAATTCTGAATTCAGAAACGTGCGGCCACAAACTATATTTTTTTTGTCATAAGCCATAAAGAAATGTTTGCTTTGGATCCCAGGTATTTTTTCAACAAGAACCCAGCGCTTGTCCAAAATTTCCTTCGTATCTTCTATTTGGGAAGGTTCCAACAACAAAAAAAATACTTTTTTGACAACTGATTGAGCGCATTCTAAAAAGTCTTTTGCACTTTCAATTGCAACTTTTCTTAGTTTTACCTGGCTCCACACTGCACGCTTTGTTGCACCACCAACTCCGTCAACAGCTCCTTTTCCATGCGAGGTACCAAAGAAGAACCATTGAACATCATCAAGGCCAAAATCTTCCTTCATGTAGCACAGGGTAGAAATAATAAATTGTACTTTTAAATTGCCCAGTGCATCCGTCAGAGAAAAACTTTATTGTTGTCAGATTTGGGATCTTCTTCTTCAACTCTTCTATTAAGATCTTCAAACAAGCATACACAGAGTATTTGTTATGAGTTGTCTCATCACTTACCACTGAAAATGAGAGCACTCCTTTTTCTTTTGTCCACGCACAAGCGGTAAACACACTGATTTGTTTGTGGCTCCAATGAGCGCTTTGGATCTCATCTTGTGAAACTGCTAAGTAATTTTCTGCGTAGTCCATTTGAAGTACAACTTCATCTTCTTGCACTGACTTCTGCATATCTTTGAAAGTCTTAGCTTGCAACCTTTTTACAAAAAACTGTTTTTTGAACTGAATCAATTGTTTTTGTAACTCATTGATAACATCTTGCACAGTTTCATTACTTTTAAAAACCTTGGGTCGGCCAGATATATCATCTTTCCACTGCTTGAAGGAAAGCGGGGATGATGGATCGATTTCTTCATCAAATAAAAAGTTTACCTCTAGTTTGCAGTCACAGCACCCACCAGCCATACATTTTTCGCTTTCTAAATCACAACACATAACACTTAATAGACCATTGTGATCAGAGGGAAATGATGGGTATTTTCTGTGTATGGATTCAATCAAAAAATTTAAATTTGCATGATATTTGCAGACACAAACATTGTGTGGCATTTCACTTGACAGTTTAAATTGTTTTGGTCTGAGTTCGTAAAACTTTGACAACTTTATTTTTACTGTTGGATTGTCTTCTTTGAAGAGCGCAAATGCTTCTTTCACAGTCATGTTCATATGCCGCAACTGTACTTTGCTTCTTTTACCACTTTCTGGGTCTTTTATTGATTTAAAATCTTTGATTCCAGGAGCCTGCCTACTAATACTGTCTGTGGCATAAAAGTCTTTGACTAACACAATAGTCTCTTCTGGTGTTGAACTTTTCGAGAGCACGCTCTTGTCATTAAACAGGTTTTTTGCCACTTTTGGGAAGGACTCGTTTATAAGTTTACATAAGACAGCAGATTTTTTACTAGGGCTAAAAGGAAGCACATTTTTGACTCTTTTTACCGCTTTTCCCAGTGATTGTGGCCTCTTAAAAGAACCCAATTCTGACACACAAGGCGATGTTTCATCTAGTTTATTAGACATTTCAGCCATTCTCTTTTTTTCCTGTATAGCCGTTTCCGGAGTCTTTCTTTTTCTTTGTAATCTTTACATACCTTGGTAGAGTGTAACATGTGTCTTTTAACTATCTCGCCTCTTTTTGTCCCTGGTCTTCTCTTTCTCATTTTTAATTTCAAATATCTCGAAAACTAATAATTTTATCGTTACGAATGAAGAGTATATTATTTACATAAAAAGTATTGGAAAATCAAAAAATTACACTAAAATAGCAATTTCGTCAGTGGCGTAGAATTTGAGAAGGGTCATCCAGCCACTATCCCCTGTAGTACGCCTCTGTTAGTGGCTAGAAACGTTTATTAATCTTAATTTAGTAGGGTGTACAGTACCTAAACTTTCTGCTAAGTATGGTAAGGATACGCCAAATAGTTTTGAAGTATTGGGTACAAATAATTCTTAAATTTTAATCATATGAATCATATCATAAATTAATTAAAATAACTGTGCCGTTTCATCTTTAACTTCAAATATCTCGAAAACTAATGACTTTATCGTTACCAATGAAGAGTGTATTATTTACTTAGAAAGTATTGAAAAATCTAAAAATGGCACTAAAATAGTAATATCTCCAGTGGCGTAGAATTTGAGAAGGGTCAACTATTTACAATCCCCTGTCGTACGCGTCTGGTAGTAGCTAGAAACGTCTGTTTATCATAATTTAGTAGGGTGTACTGTAGTCACACTTTTTGCTAAGTATGAAAAGGATACGTCGAATAGTTTTAAAATTCTGAGCAAAAATAATTTTTAAATTTTTAGATAAAACACCCTGTAACTCAGTAAGGAACCACATTTTATTTAAGTGTTTTAGGTTAAATCTTCGTATTTTGTGCTAAGGTTTCTCCAGTTACTATATGGACAATTATTAATGAAACACCCTGTACAGCATTACCAAATTAGCCCCCTCCCTTCAGACATTTTTTTAAAGAATTTTTGAACTTTTGTGAGACCAAATAGATAACTAAAAAATTGTACACACAAATAGAAGTATATAATTTGATTTGATGGCACATATGTCAAGTCAATGTCATGTGCCATGCATTCTCAGGTCTGTGACTGATGTCTATAAAGGTAGAGGGCCACCTCCATCCAATGTACTATCGAACAAGCGAGACGTGGTGCGTGACCTTGTCGTATTGTGCATTTATCGCTGTGTATTTTCGGGCAAGGTCAGCCGCCAGGACTCGTTTGTCAGATAGTACAATGCTCAAAAACAAAGATACAAACATTTAACAATTTAAAATTTTAAAACTTAAAATCCAAAATTTAAAATAGTTTAAAATATATAAACCTGAAAGATTAAAAAAAAATAAATATAAAAGAGATTGTAGTTACATAAGAATTCTCAGAATCATACTATGATATGTGTGTTATACTATGTAGAAAAACTGTTGGTAACCGAGAAACTGAAAAAAAGTGGTGAATGGTTCTAAAAAACTTACATTAACATAAGACTGAATATTAAGGAGTAAATTTCAAGTTTAATTGTGTATTTAGTGTTGTTCTATAAGTGTTCTTCATGGATCTTGTAATCTCCAGTTGCTCTAGCACTTTGAAGCCTGTGGTTGGATCAAACTCATGATCTGACTCTACGATATGTTGAGAAAACTGGGAGTGTCCGGTTGATGATGGCCGCGTATATTTGATGTGTTCCTTAAGACGACGTCCAAAAGATATAAATGTTCTGCCAATATAGTAGGATTCACAAGTATTGCACCTCAACTCATACACTCCACTTAAGTTCATTAACTCACTTCTGTCTTTGTTCTTCACAAAAATCCGACCAAGACTATTGTTTGCTTTAAAAGATAATATGTTAATGTGGTCCTTAAAAATTTTTGCTATTGTATATGAAAATTTACCTGTATATGTTAAAGCTCTATAGGGTTTTGTATCAATTGTAGAAGTTGATAAATGTGCTGAATATGCTGTGTTTTCTATATGTTTGTTGAGGTTTTTATGTAAGATTTTATCTATTAATTGCATGGAATAACCATTGTTAACTGCTATGTTGTAAATATTGTTAAGTTCTTTATTAAATGAACTTTCAGTTATTGGTACTGTTAATAATCTATGAATGTAACTGTGAAACCCAGCATATTTGTGTTTTAATGGGTGAAAAGAGCTGTTGTGTATTACTGTACCAGTATGTGTCGGTTTTCTGTAGACCTCAAATCCTAAGGTGTTATTAACAATGGTAACAGTAAGTTCTAAAAAGTTTAAGCTGTTTTTGTCATCCTGTGTTTCAAGTGTAAAACTTATTGGCTGGTGTATTGTATTAATGTATGTTAAGAATTGGCCTAAAGTGTCTCTACCTCCTGACCAGATGACCAGGGTGTCATCCACATATCTTGCATAGAATTTTATGTATTTAAAAAAAGTGTTGTTTTGTAGGATGTGACCTGTCTCTAAACGTTTAGAAAAATGTCAGCTAAGATAGGTGACAAAGGAGATCCCATAGATAAACCTAGGGGTTGTACATATGCAGTATTGTTAAACAGAAAAAAGTTCTGATTCAGGCATAATCGTAAGAGTTCTGCATATTCTATAATAATATTAGGTGTGTAATTGGAGTTCCATAGTTCTAGTGACACTATGTCAATCACTTCTTGGGTGGGAACATTCGTGAACAAATTTGTAATGTCCAATGAAATAATAATGTCTTCAGGTGTTAGTTGGACTTGTTGCAACTTTTCTATTAGAGTCAAATTATTATTATCTATGACATATTTTAATTTACCCTTGTATATAGTTTTGAGAGACTGATTTAAGTGTTTGGCTAATAGATATGTTGGTGAGCTAACATATGACACTACCGGTCGAATAGGTATATTTTGGCAGAAAGTTGAGCAAAAAATAACAAGAATCGACGAGTATTCGATTCCTGATAGTCCTCGAGGTATCTCTAGCACTTTAACCAAAATATTCGAATACTGGCTGAGGAAGCCGTCGCTATATTATTACGGTATTCGGTCTGGGTACTCGAATTCAGCAGTTTTTTTAAATGCGTTTGCTGATTACCAATACAAGCGGATAAGTCAAGCGGATAAGCGGATAAACAAATCTTTTTGGAGGTCAAATAATATATGTAATAAATAATGTAATGAATAATTGGGATTCAAAAAAACGCCAATACGACTGCATAACTGATACTAATATTTTTATATTTAATAGGATTCAACAAAGAAAACGTGCTTATTCTCAAGATTATCAAAAAGACCAATTCAGCCTATCACATTTCCGTAAACATATTGCAGTGAGTGTGAGAGCCACTAACGAATTTAAACATTAAGCAAATCAGGAATTGATGAATTGAAAACAGTATTGGGAACAGACTAAGTTTTCAATCTAATAGTTAATATTATTTACTTTTTTATCAATTGGACATAGTTATGCAGAATTGATCCATCCCACACTAACATAATTTTGAGATAATTACCTTTAAAGAAAGTTTAATATAGCAATTCGAAATAACTATGTTTATTCATTTAAATATGCACAAGTTATTTTAAGGTGTTTGTTGCATCTTATGTGCGTATTTTAAAAAATAAAGTATATTTATTTTTTTCATTAAATAGAAAAAACTGAAATATTTAAGTTTAGAACGAAGAAACATTATTCTGTAGAACTTTCTTCCAGGGGAAAATCTAGTTCATTTCCATACCCATCTATGTCATCGGGAATATTTTTGTTTCCTGTTAACTGTAGATATATGTTTTGACAGTCTCGAGTTGAATGCTTTTTCTCTATTTAAAAAGTGCACAACGTCGTTACAGAAGTTTTCAGCTCAAAAATTTATAAATCATTATTTTATAGTAATTACTGTTAGATCTGGCAACATTAAAAATCTTAAATCGTTTGATGTCAATGTAAAACTCTAAACTTTTAAAAACTATATGCATAACATAAATACTTATGGTTATTCTATTAAAATTAACGCATTAATTTTTATTTTTAATTTAAAAGAGCTTATCTTCGTTTTGTAGGTTAGGTGGTAAATTTTCCATTTTTGCATGGATGGCCTTTGTCATATTCATGATTTTATCGAGTCTGTTCATTTTCACTGAGTTGATACTTTTTATTAATAATCCAAAAAGGTAATAATAGAATTCGTTAAGTGTTCAAAAAACAAAAAAAACACTACGCTATCCACTTTACTATCACAAGCAGCACCTTGGACAGATCTTGGCTGGCGTTGCGTTGTTGCCGCTTGGGTTTCTTTGTTATATTACTGCAATATGAAATGTAACACTTCTGTATCTATAATGACCAAAGAAAATTGCGAGAGTTACATGGTACGAAAGTCCAGACCTGGCATAATCCAAGCCAACACCTGCAGCGGACTCTACAGTTTTCATCAAGTTCTCTTTACTAGTTTTATTTTAATTGTATTGTTAGATTCATTATTATTCTTGGTCTAGTCAAGTTCAGTCATATTTAAAATTGTAGTTTAGAAATAAAAATATTTTTTAAAAACCGATTTCATTTTTCGAAATCCAAAATTGGCGCAGTCAGTAGGATTTGTGCGAGTCGCGAAACTGAATTTCGTATTTATCGGAAAACAGAACTTTTCGGGACTTTGGCGTTTTAACACCTTAAGTGCAAATCCAAACGAACATTCCGTTTTGTGGAAAGCAGCCCCAGTGGAAAGCAGCCCTTTAGTGACAGCAGACCTTCATTTGGGTGGACTAATTTGGAGAAGTAGTTGGCAAAGACTATCGAGGTGAGTGCCAAGTTTCCTTCTTGCCTTCCTTATTTATTTTTCATAAATTCGGAAGATAGTTTTGTTAAGACATTGTTTATGAAACGATATTTGAATTTTTATGATTGATGAAGATTCCTTGGTAGAATCTCTTAAGAATTTAAAAGTTAGCTTTAAAAGTAAAAAGAATAAAAATAAGAAAAATATTAAAATGGCAACTAATCAAGCTGTTCAAGCTAATCAAGCGACGCCGACGTTCGAACGTCGTCCTATTAATTGGGAATTATTTAAGTCAAAAATTTCAAATATTAGACCTTATGATGGCGATACTAATACCTTAAACAAATTTATTTCTCTTTGCGATAATTTAATTATTACATATAGAGCATATAATGACCAAGAATTAAATGATCATATTTTTGAATGTATTCAAGGTAAACTTATAGGAAAAGCTGAGCTTATGGTAGGAAATAGGGTAGAATTAAATGATTGGGCACATTTAAAAGCCGCGCTTATACAAGGTTTTTCTGATAAACGTAATTTAGAATGTTTAACACAAGAACTCACTAGAACTAGGCCACAAAGAAATGAAAATTTAATAGAATTTGGAAATAGATTACGATTATTAAGAAGTAGTAGAGTACAAAGAATTAGCAATGATACTAATCTTAATGCAAATCAAAAAGTTGTTTTCATGCAATTTTGTGAAAATACAGCACTAAATACTTTTATTGCGGGTTGTACCGGCACATTAAGAAATAATATGCATTTAAAAGCACCAGCTTCTTTAGAACACGCCATAGCTTATGTAAATGAATTCGAGAACTTCGAAAAACTCTATTCCGATATTAATGACAATAAATCACACCAAAATAAAAACAATTCCAGAAAGCAGAATTTCCCTAATCCAAACAGGCAATTTTATAATCCTATGAACAATCAATATTTTCAACCAAATTCTTCTATTCCCCCAAATCCAAACTTTAATACAAATTATTTTCAAAATCCCCCATGGCCTCGCCAACCTATTAACGTACAGTCTCAACAGTTACCCCCTAAAAATCTTCCAACGAACTCAGAAGTCTTCGGACCTTCCCGAAATACGAATATTTTCAGACCAAATCAAATTCCCCAGCATCGCCTTCCAAAGCCGGAACCGATGAATATGTCTACAAATTCTAGATTGCCTTCATCGTTCAATAGAAGAACAATTAATTTTTGGAGAAACTATTTTCAAAATAATGGGCAAAAGCCAAATATAATAGCTGAAGAATTATATAATAATGATTACGATGGACAGGAATGCGAACAGACGCATAGCGACGTCGACGCAGATATCCATTCCAGTGAGCAAGTAGATTTAGATTATTTTCCTCAGAATTTTCAGGAAACCGCCTCAGAAAACCAAATAACTTAATCGAATTGAATTTAACCTCTAATAACCCTTTACCTTATATTACTATTTCTAATCCTCCATTAAAATTATTGGTAGATACCGGTAGTACTAAGTCAATCTTAAAACCAAGTATTGCTGAACAATTTTATTCAGATTGTATATTTCATTCCAACGTTTCAATTTCCACGTCTCTCGGTACGAAAAATATCAAATACCAAGCTGCGATACCAGCGTTTCGAGAATTTAACCGCGACAGTATCTTAAATTTCATATTATACGACTTCCACGAATTTTTCGACGGCGTCGTCGGTATAAATGACCTATTATCAATGAGGTTTGAAATTGACCTTAATAATAAATGTCTTGTTGGCACTAACGCAATAATCCCTATTAAATTTAGAAAACCATCAGACATAAAGTTTGAAATATCTGTTGGCCCTTTAGGGGAGTGCAATTAGAACGAGAAGATACAATGTTTCGGAAAAAATCAAACAAGGTTATATTTTTCTAAAACTTTTTTTGTTAGTTTATAAATATGTTAAAGTAAAAAGTTCTACTCACAAATTTCGCCGCTAATTGTTTATTAATTGTTTAAACAATAACAATTGTTTTGTATGAATAATGTTAAGAATATGAGTGAATTCAACATTTTATTTTGATAAAAAATGTTTTTATTTTAGTTTTGATTATGCTGAACCCGAATCTGACATTACAATTTGCAAATTCAAAATGGCGGATTCAAAATGGCGGATTTTTTCCTAAAATTCCTTAAAAAGCAGTTGTAAAATCCGAATTTTTTTTATAAAACGTGTTTGTTTACATATATGTGGATATTTTTGAGAGGTTGCTGAACCTGAATCAAATTTTGATAATTTAAATTATAAAATGGCAGATCCAAAATGGCGGATAACTTAAAAAATAGTTGTAAAATCATAATTTCTTTACAAAATGTATTTATTTCTACATATATTTATTTTTGAGAGCTTTGATAAACCTAACTTAAATGTTAACATTATAAACTATAAAATGGCGGATCCAAAATGCGGATTTTCTAAAAAGAACATAAAAAAGAACATTTTTCTAAAACATTTATTGTCTTTATTTTTAACAGGTTGTTGAATCTGAATTAAAGATTAAAAATTTAAATTTCAAAATGGCGGATCCAAAATGGCGGATATTTAAATGAAAAACAAGTAGAATCCAATCAAACAAATATGGAATTTCATTCTTAAAAAAAAAGATAAACAAATAATTTTCACAAAAATATTAAAAATTAAAATGTATTAGAAAGAAAGAACCAATTATTCAAAATCTATCTCTTCAATATTCAAAAAATTGTTGCAATGGAATCATAAATAAAAAGTTATTCTTAGTAAAAAGCTCTGCATATTCTAAAACTTTAAATGCAATCATAAAATATCAATTTTTATCAATTTTGTACAAGATATGTCAATAAATAAAAATTTCAGTTAGGAGTAAAATACATATATTTTTCATAATACTGAAAATTGTTATTATGGAAAGTTGTTCAGAATTAAAAACGATGTTTCAATATGCAATTACACTTTTATGCAATTTTTTTACATAATACCTCGTATAATATTGATAAAATATAATATTTTATATTTGCATATTAAGTGTTAGACCATGCACAGCTATTTATGACGAATAACTTTCTTCATAAAATTAATAATAAATCAGTTATCATAAATAATAAGTGAAAATTTAATGATGTTTGGTATAATTAATTTGAAACAATATTAAAAAAAAACAAATTTTCGATTAGAAGGATATAATTACATATTGGAACATAGTTTTTAATTCCAAACAACTTTTCTTTATAAAAATTTTCGATATTGTGAAATATAAAGGTACTTTACTCTTGAGTGAAATTCATATTTTTGACATACCTCGTACAAAATTAACAAAATTTGATATTTGATGGTTGCATCTTATGTTATATACGATGCAGAGTATTTTATAAAGAATAACTTTTTTTCGTAAAACTGATATTAAAAAAGTTATCAATAGGTTCCAAGTTACGCAGACATACTGTATAAGAGCTAAAAAAAATTTTTTTTGTTGAACATTTATTATTTTTGAAGCTTATTATTAAATTAATTTTAGGTAAGTTTTACAGAAAAAAGTTTTGATCACTCTGTATATACATTTTTTCAGCTGGTAATTTTCGGTTTTTGTATTACATTTTTGTTATCTTTCTTAGTTTTCTCAAAAAGAAATTGTTTATTTCATTTTTAATCTAAAATAATTGAGTGTTTTTTAAAGATTACATCCTAGGCTTTAAAAAAATATTAAAAAAATTGTATAAGATTTATTCAAACTTGAGTAATACCGTCTTAAAGTGGTGGGAATTCTGTAGAACTACGAAGTTTTCAAAAATTACATTTTTTGAGACAGCGTATTATTTGAATTAAATTTTTGAGATTTTTTTTTAATAAAACATCGTTTAGTAAGATGATTGAGAGGTAAGTTAAGGAAATTTTAGAGCTTTGTAAGTAAAATTGTATTAGTTACACATTTTTAAATCATTTTTAAACAAAATTCATGTAAGTCTCACTTTCCGCCCACACCGTACTTATGTCCATACGTTTTATTTCTTTTTATTACAACCATAAGATAGCTTATTTTATCTTCTTTCATGTCCAATTTGTAAAATTTCTTTTGATCCATTAGTTAAAGAATTACATTAAAAAAACTCAACCGTGCACTTCTTCCAACGCTAGTTTACATTGCGCCAATGTGTGTGAGAAGGGTGACTTTAGCGTTATAAATAAAAAATTACAGAAGCTAGAGATTTAATTTTAGAAAAATCTTTATATAAGGTTTTTTTTTGTAAAATTTTCTGAACTTTTCAATGGTCAAGTCAGTTTTTTTTTTTTAAATTATATTTTCGGAGTTATTTAAAGAAACATCTAACTTCGCTGTTCATTTGTTTAATAAAAAATGAAGCACCCACTTCTCGAGTAGAACTTTTTGATATGTTGTTTATTAAACATTTCTTAATGAAATTACAAAAAGTTTTATCTTGTTTGATTTTTTCCGAAGTGAAAATCTAAATGCACTCCCCTATTATGAAAAGATTTTAAAGGAAGTCCCTGTGACCGTACCAAACGGTGAAATATTAATTGATAAGATAATTTTAGGTGATATGTATGTACCAGAAATGCTAACTGTAGCAAATAATGGTTTAGCTTTAGTAGAATTGTCAATGAAGCAAATAAAAATTTATCTATAACTTTATTAAAACCCCTATACGCTTATCCATATAATTCTAATGTTTATCAATGTTATAAATTTAAATTTTCTAATAGACAAAATAAACATAAAATAGATAAAATGCAAATACAAAATCTTGTTAGAACGGATCACATGAACGCGGAAGAAAAATCCGAAATTATTAAATTATGCTCTCAATATAAAGATATATTTTTGAAACCCGGTGACCCACTTACATTTACGTCAAAAGTAAAACATGTAAAGTCGTACAGATATCCGTATGTCCACAAGGAAGAAATTAAAAAGCAAATTGACAAAATGTTAGACGACGGGATTATTAGACCCAGCAGCAGTCCTTGGGGATCGCCGCTTTGGATCGTAAAGAAGAAACTCGATTCTTCCAATCAACAAAAATTTCGTTGCGTTATAGATTATAGGAATCTTAACGATAAAACCATTAGTGATCGATATCCGATACCCAATATTACCGAAATATTGGACAAATTAGGACGAGCACAATATTTTACTACTCTTGATTTAGCTAGCGGTTTTCATCAAATCGAGATGAGCCCGTGCTCCATAGAAAAAACAGCATTCAGCGTTAATAATGGACACTACGAATTTTTAAGAATGCCTTTTGGCTTAAAAAACGCACCATCCACCTTCCAAAGGGTAATGGATGAAATATTAAAGGATTTACAAAATAAAATCTGTATGGTATATATGGACGATATAATTATTTTTAGCACAAGTCTCCAAGAGCACACTCAAAATTTAAAATTAGTGTTTGCAAAACTAAAAGTTGCACAATTAAAAAAAAATTGATAAATGCGAATTCCTCAGAAAGGAAGTTGAATTTTTAGGGCATATAGTGACCCCAGACGGAGTTAAGCCTAATCCAAAAAAGATTAAAGCTATTAAAAATTTTCCTATCCCTCGTATACAGAAAGAAATAAAATCATTTTTAGGTTTGTTAGGATACTATAGAAAATTTATTAAAAACTTTGCAGCTATAACTAAACCTATGACTATGTGTTTGAAAAAGGATCAGAAAGTTATCCACAATAAAGAATTCTTAGACTGTTTTAATATTTGTAAAAATCTTTTAACTTCAGAACCTATTTTAGCTTATCCTGACTTTAATAAAACTTTTCAATTAATAACAGATGCCTCTAATTTCGCAATAGGCTCTGTTCTAATGCAAGATAACGATCCTATATGTTACGCCTCACGTACTTTGAATTCAGCCGAAATTAATTATTCAACCATAGAAAAAGAGTTATTAGCGATTTTATATGGTTGCAAATATTTTCGACCTTATCTCTTCGGTCGCAGATTCCAAATTTTAAGTGATCATAAACCCCTTCAGTGGTTGTTCTCACTTAAAGAGCCAAACTCTCGCTTAGTAAGGTGGAGACTTAAGCTCGAAGAATTTGATTATAATATTCAATATTTAAAAGGAAAAAATAATAAAGTAGCCGACGCACTTTCTAGAATTAAAATAGATTCCGACTTTAATGCTATCGAGACGGAATCGATGGATGTTAATTTAGGCGACATAAATGAAATAATAGATAATGAACTAAGCAACTTAGACGATTTACCGCAACTTTCAGAAGGAGACCTTGACTCCTTACTGAATGATGGATCAACAAATAAAATAAATATTATTTCGGACATACAAGTTCGACCCTCTTTCGAAAATCCAGAAACAGAAGACTCAGATTTAGAAACGTGTCATACTTCTTTAGAAAATCCAATTCTAGGTATACCCATAACCGAAAGAGCTTTAAATACTTATAAAAATCAAATTATAATAACAGGTGGAGAAATAAATAAAATAAAATGCAAAAATGAAAAAATATTTGATAATAATAGATTTTATGTTACTTTACCCCAAAGAAATATTGAAGAAAGTATTTTTAAATTTATAAAAGAATATATAGACCCCAAAAAGATTTATGCATTGTATTTTAGAGAAAATATTTTACCAGAAATATTTGTAGTAATAGTTCAGAATTATTTTAAAAATTCTGCTTTTAAATTTGTACATTCCACAAAATTTTTAACTGACATAATAAATACGCAGGAACAAAAAGAAAAATTAGAATATTATCATGTACACAAAAAAGGACATCGTGGTATAAATGAAGTAAAAATGTCTTTAGGATCACGTTACTATTGGCCAAAAATGGCAGAAGATATCGAACAATTTATACATAATTGCGAAACCTGTCTTAAAAATAAATACGATAGAAATCCTCAAATTATAAAATTTAGTTTAACTCCCACTGCATCAAAACCCTTTGAACATATTCATGTAGATGTCTTTAAAATTTCTAATCAATCATATTTAACGATTATAGATTCATTTTCGAGATATGCCCAAGCATACCCTTTACCTAGTGTCAATGGCACCTCTGTAGTGGAAAATTTACTTCTCTTTGTAAGCCACCATGGTTTACCATATAAAATTACCGCCGATTGTGGCACAGAATTCAAAAATAATGACCTTAAAGATTTTTGTAAACTTCACCATATAGAACTACATTTCACAACTTCTAAAAATAGTAATTCCAACTCTCCCATAGAAAGGTTTCATTCTACATTAATAGAATACTTTCGCTGTCTTAAAAAGGAAAATACAGAATTAACCCCTAATCAATTAATAAAACATGCTATTCTAAGTTATAATAATTCAATTCATTCCATCACTAAATTTACCGCATTTGAAATAATAAAAGGACATATTAATAGTCCAGATCCTTTTGACTTAGACGATAACCTTATATTATCTTACTATGTACAAAATCATAAAAAAGCAAGTAAACAGTTATATGAAATAATAAAAACTAGAAACGAAGAAACAAAAGAAAAAATAATTAATAAATTAAATGAAAATCGAAATGACCCTCCAGATTTTTCTAACCAAGACGTTGCATACGTCAAAACAAAATTGCGCGATAAAAAGGCACCCAAATTTAAAAAGACTGAAATTGTTCAAGATTCAGGTCTTATATTACAAACTAATAAAGGAAATTACCATAAAAATATAATCAGAAAACCCAAAATAAAACCAAAAATATCTTTTCAGGAAAATGAAAATCCGGACAACGTGTTTGCTCCTGATATTCCTGGCACTTCAACATAGATGTGAAGGAGAAGATGTAAAAATTACTCCTATATCGAACCATTTGTTACCCATATTGTTAGGACCCTGTAAAATTATCTACACTAAGCATACTTTTATACACTATCTAGATTTAAAAGAAGTAACTAAACAGATAACTAGTTTAACTAAACATTTTCATAGCCTTAAGAATAGTCTCATAGTAAGTAATGCTTCTAACTCTATATCTTTTCATAACTTAGCTGAACAAATGACAAAAAGAACCGAATTCTTAATAAAAATTCTTGAAAGAAAATTTGAAAATTTAAATCCACATATTCGCTCTAAAAGAGGTTTAATAGATGGAATAGGCAAAATTAATAAATGGGCTTTTGGAACTTTAGATGCTGACGATGGAGAACGATACGATAAAGCAATCAATATTTTACAATTAAATCAGAAAAATGTAATTCATGAACTTAACCTTCAGTCAACTTTGTACAAAAAGCTTGTTAATCATTATAATCAGTCTTTATCAACCTTGTGGCAAAATCAACAAAAATTGCAAGACAATATTGAAAAGTTTAAATATTCATTAGAAACCAAAATAATTACTTTGGATAACTACATAACTTATCAAAGTATCCTTTACCAAATTAATCTCGATTGCCAAAATTTAATAACATTTATTGACAATATTGAAAATTAGATCGTTTTCTCTAAATTAAATACTCTTCACAATTCAATAATATCTACCCAAGAAATCTCAGAAATGATGTCATATTTATCACATATATACAAAGAAGAACAAATCGCAAAATTTAACAATGTGCTAACATACTATCTCTTTCTCAGTACCCAAGTAACCTTTTATGAATCCAAGCTTATATTCGCTATCCATGTTCATATATTCAAATCAGAAAATTACGACTTTTTCCATGTTTACCCCGGAATACAAAATCATCAAACATATATTCCTTTATATCCCTACTTGGCAAAAGGAGAAAAATCACTATCGATAAAAGAAGAATGTCCCATCCTCGAAACCAGATACTACTGTCAACAGGACTACACCCAAATAGATACCTGCACCTATAAATTGATTGATGGACGTAATCCAGAGAAATGCTACGCCACTGAAATAAATCTACAAGAACCCATTATTGAACACGTTATGGATAACCAAATCTTGATAATTCCGTCCAGTACTGTCAAATTCATCTCAAAATGTGTGTCCAATTCGGTTTTGGAAATAAAAGAACCTTCGTTAATAGAAATCCCACCAAAATGTGAAATAGAGGTTGAAACCTTAAAATTTTCACACAACCCACGTATCCAATCTGGAAAAATCATTATATTACCAAAATTGGAACATTTTTCGACTGAAAAGGTAAATTATCAAGTAACCAATTTAAGCAAAATCGATATGGAAGGACTATACGAAATTAACAGAATCACCAGAAATCTTTCACCTGTAAAAGAAATTGGCTTTCCAACTACACCCATTATCAGCACTGGTTCAGTCATCCTAACTATATTAATACTAATCGTTATAATTTATGTCATTACTAGATGCCGAAAATATTACAAAAATAAGAAGGTTCCTGACGAAATCCCATTGGAAGAAAGATGTCCCCAAAATTTGGAATCCAAAAATACCTCCGTTATTTTTTCCTCTTAAGGACGGAGGAGTTACATGGTACGAAAGTCCAGACCTGGCATAATCCAAGCCAACACCTGCAGCTGACTCTACAGTTTTCATCAAGTTCTCTTTACTAGTTTTATTTTAATTGTATTGTTAGATTCATTATTATTCTTGGTCTTGTCGAGTTCAGTCATATTTAAAATTGTAGTTTAGAAATAAAAATATTTTTTAAAAACCGATTTCATTTTTCGAAATCCAAAATTCGAGAATAACATTTGCTGATATGATTCAAGCTTTTTGAATCATTACAGTGTTAAATACATTAGTGTTATTGCCTTTATTTAATTTTGTAAAAATGATTCGGGCCACTTGGATCACTTTGGCTTAAAAAATAAAGCCTCGTTTTAAATTTATTTTTAAAACGCAATAATGATCCATGTGTCTTGGTTCATTTTTGTAAGTTACTCTTAAAAATATTTACAGATTCAAGTAGCATGAATCATTACTGCACAATCGATTAAAGCTAAAATAGCGTTTAAGGTTGGACATTTTACTATTATTACTGTTGTCTTGCATAGAAAAGGTTGGATAATTTCAGCATAATTTAGTTCCGAATTTTACCGATGTAAATTTGTATCTAACTCATATTTTAAGAAATTGTGGAATAGATCACTTCTGCATAACTACGTCCAATTTAAAAAGCGAATATGGTTCGCGGTTCTAGTTACTCGAAAAAGTTCTCGATTCTTAGAAGTTTTGTCCATCACTACATTATAGTCTAAGAGCTAGTGAACCCTCCGACTAACGGTCGTCCTGTAAGGCTAGAAATTTGTATAGTGATAATTCATAGCACACCAAGGCTAAAAACCATGACCTGGCAGGCCTCAGTAGTGCACGTGTATCTACCAGGTGAATCGAAAAGTGCAAATTTAGGGGGTAAAATAAACTTTCTCCTGTAAGGTTTAAATTTAAGTATGTGTTTGAGTAAGTCATTCAGAAGAAATGTGTACAATGACAGGCGATTCTGAAGAGCATAAGACCTTGCCAGGCGAGGGGAAAGATTAGGGGGTTTTCCTAAAATTATTCTTTTTGCATCGAACAAATTTTTTTTAGGTTTTTTGAATCATTCCAAACAGAAAATGTCTTTAGTGATTTTTCTCTTAAGTTAATAGTTTTTGTTATATAAGCGATTGAAAATTTTGAAAATTGCGAAATCGGTCATTTTTAACCCTAAATCGGACATTTATCTAAAAATTTCAATGTTGCCAAGATACGTAGATATTCTTTAAACATTGATTGATGAAATCCCGAAGAGTTTTTTGCAATGAAATATCGAAAACCCCTTTGTTTTTTTAATTGCTAATCAAGCAGGTGCGACACTGTAGTATAAGTGAGGACGTTTGAGTTGGCATAAATTCATTATCTCGAGAATGGGCAAATTTCAAGAGAAATCCTCAGACAGGTCGATTTTTATTTTTAAATTAGGACTTTTTGGCATATATATAATACTAGTGACGTCATCCATCTGAGCGTGATGACGTAATCGATGATTTTTTTAAATGAGAGTAGGGGTTGTGTGATAGCTCATTTGAAAGGTTATTGAATTTTCTATTCACTAATATAAACATTAACATAATTATTTATACAGGGTATACAAAAAAATTTTTTTTATTAAATTAACTTTGATTAAATTTGAAATTAGAAAAAAAAAGTTAGATTTCTACCAACCCCGAGAACAAGCTGGATTCCGCTCAAAATTCGGAACGAACGATCACCTACAAACAGTAAAAACCTTAATAGAAAAGTCGATAGAATATAACAAACCACTGGTACTTATCTTCGTAGACTTTCACAAAGCCTTCGACACTGTGGAATTAGACAGCATTATAACTGCTCTGAACAATAGTAGAATAGATTACCGGTTTACAAAGTTAGTGCAAACATTATACCAAAACGCCACAATGCGTGTAAAACTACATGATACTACCAGAGAAATTCATATCAAGCGAGGTGTGAGACAGGGCGACACTCTCTCACCTAAATTATTTATAGCGGTCCTCGAATACGCCTTTAAAATGCTAAAGTGGGAAAATAGAGGAATAAAGATAGATGGAGAAATGCTCAATCATCTGCGTTTTGCCGACGATATAGTACTTATTACCGAAGATCTGGGTGAAGCACAACAAATGCTACTAGAATTAGAAAACGTGTCTTCAACAATAGGTCTAAAAATGAACATCAGTAAGACCAAATTTATGACAAATTTAGTTCCCAGCGAACACCTATCCATCCAAAATCAAGTGGTAGAATTGACAGAAAAGTACATATATCTCGGTCATGAAGTCAGAATAGGCAAGGACAATCAGACCTGCGAATTTCAACGACGAATAACACTTGCTTGGGCGGCGTATGGATCACTAAGAGACATCTTTAAGAGCAACATCCCGACAGCTATGAAACGGAAGACATTTGACCAATGCGTTCTTCCTATTATGACATACGGAGCAGAAACTCTCACGCTCACAAAAACAACAGCACTAAAAATGCGAGTGGCACAAAGGCGCATGGAAAGATCGATTCTCGGCGTGACAAAAAAAGACAAAATAAGGAACCAAGACTTAAGGAAAAGAACAGGTATCACTGATGTCGTTGAACGTATAGCCAAGCTGAAATGGAATTGGGCAGGTCACATAGCGCGACTGAAAGACTCACGATGGACCAGAAAACTAATTGACTGGCGCCCAAGAGAAGACAAACGCAGCAGAGGACGACCACCAACACGCTGGATGGACGACATTAAACGAATATCCAAGAAATGGCAACAAGAAGCACAGAACCGTGAAGAGTGGCGAAGAATGGGAGAGACCTATGTCCAGCAGTGGACAGAAGAGGTTGTATGATGATGATGAAATTTGACAAATAGAAGAAAAATTTTTTTGTACACCCTGTATAAATAATTATGTTAATGTTTATATTACTGAATAGATAATTAAATAACCTTTCAAATGAGCTATCACACAACCCCTACTCTTATTTAAAAAAATCATCGATTACGTCAACACGCCCAGATGGATGACGTCACTAGTATTATATATATGCCAAAAAGTTCTAATTCAAAAATAAAAATCGACCTGTCTGAGGATTTCTCTTGAAATTTGCCCATTCTGGAGATAATGAATTTATGCAAACTCAAACGTCCTCACTTATACTACAGTGTCGCACACGCTTGATTATCAATTAAAAAAACAAAGGGGTTTTCGATATTTTATTGCAAAAAACTCTTCGGGATTCCATCAATCAATGTTTAAAGAATATCTACGTACCTTGGAAACATTGAAATTTTTAGATAAATGTCCGATTTAGGGTTAAAAATGGCCGATTTCTCAATTTTCAAAATTTTCAGTCGCTCATATCACAAAAACTATTAACTTAAGAGAAAAATCATTAAAGACGTTTTCGGTTTGACATGATTCAAAAAACCTAAAAAAAATTTGTTCGATGCAAAAAGAATAATTTTGGGAAAAACCCCTAATCTTCCCCCTCGCCTGGCAAGGTCTTATGCTCTTCAGAACCGCCTGTCATTGTACACATTTCTTCTAAATGACTTACTCAAACACATACTTAAATTTAAACCTTACAGGAGAAAGTTTATTTTACCCCCTAAATTTGCACTTTTCGATTCACCTGGTAGATACACGTGCACCGCTGAGGCCTGCCAGGTCATGGTTTTTAGCCTTGGTGTGCTATGAATTATCACTAGAAAAATTTTTAGCCTTACAGGACGACCGTTAGTCGGAGGGTTCACTAGCTCTTAGACTATTAACCTGTATCTAAATACGACGTACGGCACGGCCCTGATAAACAAACCAACTTACTACCTTAGTAAGTTAGTTTCGCCTTGTTAGCCTTCAAGTTTTATGGCTGTGAAATCCGTTTTAGTGCCTAGTTTTTATTTACAGGCATAGGAAAAACATCAATCTTGATAAAAAATTATATATTTCACTTCAAATCACAGATATTCTTATTTAAAATCCGAAAAATGCGAAAAACTCACGTAACAACCTATAAATGATATAAGCGGCCATAACAGTTTTGGTTCGAATGAAGTGCTCCTTTGGTTGACGTGTGTGTAGCTATGTTTGATACTAAGTTTATATGAACATAACCAAGTTTGTCTTTAACCAAATTTTTAATCAAAATAACTCTGGAAAAACCTAAATTTAATCCTAAACTGTTTCTTTAGGTAATAGGCTCTCTCAAAATGAAAATGTTGCCACCAAATGTCAATTTCTAAAAATTGTGGACTATACCCCTTGTGGTTTTTGATACTATACCCCTGAATTGTTTTATTCTATACTATGATTAAAAATTATTGCTGGCACAGTTTTTATGACGCAACTCAGTTGCATTTTGTTATATTGTATTAGAAATTTATCGGCAGGGTCATATTATGTTTATAGGTTAAAATGGTGTATGTTTTCAAAAAAAATTGATAGTTAGCCCAATAAATGACCGTTTTGGAGTGTAATTTTCAGGGGCAATTCCGAATTGCATGAAAATTTGGATTTAGGTTCTGCTTACCCTCCACTTCAAAGTTGAATTTGTGCCGTTGGTTGCTTTTACTTGGGGGGTGACAGTCACCCCTTCTCGGGGGGTGAAAAACGCGTGTTTAAAATAAGCCCGGAAATGGATAAATTGACTTATTTTAAGCAACTTTCGTTCTATAAAGTTCTCTAAGTATGTCAATACTTTTCGAGTTATTCGCGATTGAAAATGTTGATTTTTCCACAAAAAAAACTACGTTTTCAGACCGTTTTTCGTAAATAACTCAAAAAGTAAACATTTTATCGAAAAAAATATTCTTGGCAACAATGTAAATTATAAAAAAACGAAAAAAATGGTCTATCAGTTAAGTCTATAAATTAAGCAAAAGCAAAGTTGTAGCTCATGAAACATACGTTCTTATTCGTCTAATTCCACATCGAATAATTCAACGCAAAATCACCGAAAAATTAAGCACTTTTGAGGAGAAGCTTATTAACGTTTTTAAAATATCTAAAAAGTTCTTTATATTTGTTTTCCATAAAAGTTTCTAGCATCAAAAACAGTTGTTATCAAGTTACACTGAAAAAAAAAGTTGGCCCCTTTTTTTGGTAAAAAAAAAATCGTGAAAACCTCCCTTTATTTAGCACCCTAAATAAAATTAATCGTTACCGCTTTACCATTTATTTTAACTATATGTGTATTGTTACCGTTAATGTTAATTTTAGCATATCGAGCCCTTTCAGGAAAAACATCGTAACCAGCAAAAGTGGAATTTTACAGGAGGAGGTTTTTTTAATTAATATTCGTACAAATCAATATTAAAAGTAAAATATTTTATATTATATTATTTGGTAGTGTGCTTTACAAATGATAACAGTAATTATGTTGTATGTTTGTTTTTTGTAATAGTACTGGTACTTACGATGTTTTGTTTTTCAAATTTTTCGTTTAAGTGTCACTTACGATTTTTGTCGAGATAGTTATGATGTTTCTTGTGTTCAAATTTAAAGCATTCAACTTACCTAAGATTTATGTTAATTGTGTTTTATTTGCTGAGAATCAATGATAAACATTAAAATTATTAAAAGATACATTTATTAAAAAAAGTTATAATCAAAAATCAACGTCACTTGTATCCTCGTTATCTGTTTCCATCAAGCAGTCTGTAATATCACCACTGTGAGGTAATAAAAGGAAGTCATCTTGAAACTCTACTGGGATAACACCCTTATCACAGAGTTTTTTAAGATCTAAGTACTTAGCTGACGAAATTTTGAGTCGGTTATTGTAAAGCTGTTGGGGAGCAGTATTGTTACTATTACGATTACGGCGTGTTCTTAAAGTTTCTTGCAAATTTATAGTTTTCAGTTCACTATTATCGAAGAATCCATACTTTAAAATGAAGCTTTGTGGGTTATCTTTATTAAACATGGCTATGCGAAGTTTACTAATGTTGATCTTGAATTTGTTTGGTATTAATGTTTCAGCGAAATCTTTCCAATTTAAAAAATTAGAAAAATTCAGTGACTCAGTAACATAGTTAAAAGGATTCGTTCTTGAATTCCGTATAATCGTTGGCCATTCTTTTGGAGACCACACAGTTTTGCGACGGCTGAAAAGTTCAATGCTACTATGCACGGAGTCTACGGGCATCATTGTATGACCTGGTAAAAGAAATGTTATTTTTATATTTTTTATAAATTCACTTCTTTCGATAAAATAGGACAGCATAGCCAGCATTGCTTTGTTACGATTCTGTCCGGACCAGCTGTCGCAATATAAATAAATTGTTTCATGTGTGGCCTCGAGATCTTTCTTTTTTAAGTACATGTAAACTATTGTACAAATTTCATTGCAGCCTCTTTTTGCATCTGATTCGCCCCACAAGTAACAATAAACATTTGCAGAACCGCTCTCGTAAAATGTTTCATTATAGAATGCGTATTTTCTACAATAAAATAAATTTACACTTTCTCCATGAGGAGTATTTAGCACCTTCTCCAGATCAAAGCTGACACATAGCACAGATCCTTCCTTTGAAAGATTCTGGTCTTTCAAAAAAATTTCAAGGCACCTTTCTTTATCTTTAATGTGCTGATTGAAAGATTCCGTCTTCTTTTCTTCCTCTTGTTTAATGCTAGGTAGATATTTTATCTTCTCACAAACATTACACTTGTCTTTCTTTGGTAGATGGAAACCAATATGAAAATCTGACCGAAATATTTTCCGAAACTTACTAAGTGAGACAATTTCAGTTAGTCTTTCGCTGTCAACAAGATATTTTTTGTATAGTCGATATAAGTTTGTAACGTTCTCAAACTCCGCTGGAAGATATAATTTATTACTTTTGTTCCTACAATAATGCGAAGGAACAGCCGGTAGTTGTTTAATGTATTCCTTTACCAAAGAGACTTGACTGGAGAGGAATTTATTTTTAGGGCTTCTTTTCCCCCGTTGGTCTTGTTTAGCAATATTATTCATTAGGGCATTTTCTTTTGTGTATCTTAGCGTCATTTGGGAAACATTAAGTGTTTTGATTAAAAATTGTTGGCAGACTTTTACTTTTTGGTTGTTGTATGGAATATAATATTCCATAGTTTTTGATCTTCGCGTAGACTCAGCCTTTTTTCGTTTAATTGGGGTTTCCACCATACAGGACAAGATCCAATCTCTTTGCCTTTGTGAGCTTGCCATACCCCAATAGTTTTCAAAAAACAAAACTCTATCTTCTTCACTGAACTTTTCAGCACATTTATTACCGCATTTTTTATTAAGACAAGGATTGGGTTGTACTGCTTTATTTTTTCCAGTGCATTTTTCAATTCTCCTTGAAACCTTTTTCGGTAGTGCCTTTTGCTTTCGGATTCCTCTCTGTCCTATCACTAAAAGATCTTCATTGGGTGGCATACTTTCAAGGTTCTCGGTATCAGAGCTATCCTCTTGTTCAATTTCTGGATTCCATGATATTTCTGAGCTATCCTCTTGTTGAATTTCTGGATTCCATGATATTTCTGAGCTATCCTCTTGTTGAATTTCTGGATTCCATGATATTTCTGAATGTTCAAGATGACTAGTTAGTGGAGCGACATCAGTATTTAAACAAGATTTTGTGTTATGTGTAGTTACAGCATCCGGCAATGATGCTGAAGATGAAGATGATGAATAATCTACAAGTTTGCTGATATTTTGTCGTGTAATTTTTGGAGAGCAATCCGGTACATTACTATTAATCCACTTCTGAACACGTTCATATGTACTATTACTTAAAAAATCTCTTTTTGAGACGGTTTCATTCAATCCAAGGGGTGGGTCTTCGTCCATTTGATACTCGGTTTTTAATGCATTTGAGGATAATGCCATATTCAGCATTCTTGCACTTCGGTTTGGCTTTTCAACCTGAAATATAAATTATTTTCTCGTAGACAAAAAAATATCAGGAATATCCAACACACATAATTTACGTCCTCATTTATTATTATTTATTTATTTACGGTATAAGTAACCCAATTTATAATAAATATAACAAACACCTGACCATAAGCATTTTTAAAGACATTTGGAAATAAAAAATTGGTTACCACTTCGGCTCAAGAAAAATAAATAGATTTCTCAAAGAATTGTATACGATTATATTTTTTTTGTTTCCAAGTAGGATTTGCTCTAAATTTTACATAGGGCAGCGACAGGCTAATTGGATTGTACGATAATGAAAATACAAGATCACAAAAAAACAATTTGTTCTCAGGTAATTTAAGTTGAGAAAGAAATAGAACGACTATTTTAGGTAACGTTATGAATTTTTCAAACTTAACAGATGAAGTACATATCTTTTGTCGTGACATTTTTCACTGTAAATCGGTTTTACGTATTGATTAAAATAAAAACAAACAATAATTAATTCACAATAACACTTTCTCTCTTCCAAAAACTACTGAAACTCGTTTATCGACACTGTGAATAGGATACTGTACAGGTGTGTTTGATGCTATCACTATTCACCAGTCCATAACGGTAAATTCTACCCCTGCACACGTCCCAACTAAATCCACCAATGGACCGTGATAGTGTGACGTCAAAACGTCAAAATTTTTCCAAACAGTTGTGTCTAGGTATACGCTAACGTGTACGCAAATAAAAAAGTTAGGTAGAATTAAACGTCACAACAAATATCTTTCTATCAAACAAACACTAAACATATCAAAATAGCGTGTATCAAAATATACAGTCACTGCCCACGCTAAATAGTCACTAGCTTGATGAAGTTTCACTTTTTATTTGCGTACATTTTAGCGTGTACCTAGACACAACGTGTTTGGAAAACTTTTTTTGACGTTTTGACGTTACGACTATCACGGTCCATTGTCTAATAGACAATCTTTTACCTGATAACGTTTAAGGTGGTGTAGGATTGTTGACCTATTAAATTAGTTGTCACATCCCGACTCGACTGGGTTTTAGCCAAAACATCGTAACCATGCAAAAGTAACCTAACGATTTTTTAAATGCACGGTTACGATGTTTTGCCTTTCACTGGTACGGACTTGTGTTGGTAACGATAAAATGCATTATTATTTTTAAATTCAAAACCGTGTTCGTGAGACTTACGATGTTTTGGTCAATGAAAAAGCTTGTTGTTACGATCACTTTCGATGAAAAATTAAAAATTCGAAAAATTGTTGGTTACGATGTTTTTCCTGAAAGGGCTCGATATAGTGAAATTGTTAACAATTTTTGTCAAGTGGATATTTCTTTTCAAGTTGTATTAACCCATTAAGGTGAAACAGTAGCGATCAACAGGTAGCGAAAACGCGTTCCAAGATTGCGGCTGTAATTTTGAATATTTTTTCGAGATATTTGGCACACGTATTCGTAACATAATAAAGAATGGCGGTACAGAGCCCAATTTGAAAAATATATTAATATGTGGAAATTACTCTGTAATTAAATACAATATTAAAAAAACGAGCCTGTACCGCCATTAAGAAGAACAAAAAATACACTTTCTTTAAATAAACTTTTTTATCCGATGTCTAGATTTTGTGTCATTTTGGAACTACTAATGAAATAAAAAATGTTAGTAGTTCCAAAATGACACAAAATCTAGGCATCGGATAAAAAAGTGTATTTTTTTGTTCTTCTTAATGGCGGTACAGGCTCGTTTTTTTAATATTGTACTTAATTACAGAATAATTTCCACATATTAATATATTTTTCAAATTGGGCTCTGTACCGCCATTCTTTATTATATTACGAACACGTGTGCCAAATATCTCGAAAAAATATTCAAAATTAAAGCCGCAATCTTGGAACGCGTTTTTGCTACCTGTTGATCGCTACTGTTTCCTCTTAATTGCTAATCTTGTGTAAATGTAACCTTCTGAATAACATTTTTTTAAGATACTCTTCAACAGGCTACTGTTCTAGTCCAAAATGTATTGAATTCTTATTGACAATTTTTTATGTAAATAAAATGGATATTATCTCTATTGTAATATTCATTAATTAATTTGCTGTTTATCAGTGACTAAATGTTTTGAATTATATAATTTTGTAAATTTTAGCATAGATAGTGAGATTGTAAACACCTTTTTTGCCAAGTGGATATTTCTTTTCCAATTGTATTAACCCGTTAATTATTAAACTTGTGTAAATGTAACCTTTTGAATAACATTTTTTTAAAGATATTTCTGCAACAGGCTAGTCGATTGTCCCAAAATGTATTGAATTTTTATTGACAGTTTTTTATGAAAGTAAAATGGATATCTGTATTGTAATATCAATTAGTCAATTTGCTGTTTATCAGTGACTAAATGATTTATAGTTTATATTGTATAATTAAATTAACTTTCTGAATAACATTTTCTTAAGATATTACTTCTTCAACAGGCTAGGATCTATTCCAAAATGTGTTGAATTTTTATTGACAGGTTTTTATGTATATACTTAAATAAAATGGATATATTTTTTTTTTATTTAAATTAACGTGCATGTGACATCTATGGTCATTAGCACGAGTTACAGTTTACATGGTAATATTATAAATTACAAATTATAAATATATAGTTAACATTAGTAGTAGTTAACATAAGTAAAAAAAGATCCATCCATCCATCCAATGGCACTACAGCCCAAATCGAGCCTTGGCCTCCTTCAATAAGCTTCTCCAATCATTTCGATTTACCGCTGTTCTTTTCCATGATCGCGTTCCCAGAAAGTTCCTGGCATCCTCATCGACTTCGTCTTCCCATCTCTTTTTAGGTCTTCCAATAGGTCTTCTTCCCTGCATTCTTGCATTCAGCAATTTTCTGGGGATTCTACTCTCATGCATGCGGACCACGTGCCCTGCCCACCGTAATCTCTGCAGTTTAGTGTGTTGTGCTAGAGTTGGTTCGCTATATTGCTCGTATATTTCTCTATTATACCTAATTCGCCAGTTGTTATTTTCACTTATTGGGCCCAGTATCCTACGTAATACTTTTCTTTCAAACACATCTAATGCATTGGCAGATTTTTGTGTCACCACCCATGTTTCGCAGTCATAACTTACTATGGGCCTGATTATTGTTTTATATACCCGGAGTTTTGTTTTCCAGTGTACGTCTCGCGATTTGAATATGTGGCCCATCGCAAAATAGGCTTTATTTGCCAGCACAAGCCTTCTATTTATTTCCGGTTCTTCTTCATTGCTTGCAACCAGATCCATTCCTAGGTACGTGAATCTATTCACATGTTCTATATCGTCAATAAAGTGTTGTTGCGCCGGTCTATTTGATCTGGTTTGTATGAGTAGTTTTGTTTTATTTGTGTTTATTGCTAGCCCTACAGCTTCTGCACTCTGTTTCAACTCAACGTAGGTTTCTTCCGCTGCATTCATTGTTCTGCTCATTATGTTTATATCATCCGCGTATGCTGCTAATTGGGTAGATTTGTTTGTAAGTATGTTATTTCCGCTTACCGTCAACCGTCTAATTACATATTCAAGAACAATATTAAAAAGCGTTGGAGCCAGTCCGTCGCCTTGTTTCAGTCCTTGCCTTATCGTAAAGGCATCAGTGATCTGTCCTTGAATACATACTTGTGCTTCTGTTTCTGTCATTGTCATTTGCACTAGTCGTATTAATTTTGATGGTATGCCAAATTCTTCCAATATATTAGGTAGAATTGTTCTGTCTATTGAATCATAGGCTTGTTTAAAATCTACAAAGAGATTGTAAACGTCCATGTCATATTCCCATGCTTTGGCTAGTATTTGTTTAACTGTAAATAGTTGGTCAATGGTAGATCTATTTTGCCTAAACCCTGCTTGATATTCCCCGATGATTTTTTCCGTGAGAGGTTGAAGTCTTCGATTAAGGATGTTTGTGAAAAAGATCAGTTAACAATAATTATATTTTGTTTAACAGTTGATTCTTCTCGAGGAATTTGATAACCTTGTTGATTTGGTCTGTACTGTTGAGGACATCTTTGAAGTTAGGACTAATACCAAGCTGTTGGCGTTCTTTGGCATAAAAAGGACAGTCACTAAGTATATGTCTGATCCGGAGAGTAGTACAGTCGAACCCGCTTATTAGAATCCCTGTTATAGGAATATCCCGGTTTATGGAATATAAATTCAAGTTCCCGAAACATTTCCATTTACTCCTTAATAAATTTATCTGTTTATTGGAATAGGATCTAACTAGATAATACCGCTTATTAGCATATTTTGCAGGTCAAAGAATATTTTTTTTTACAATTTACTAAAAATTTAAATTATGTACCTATGTTTGGTATTATGGTTTGTCGTCAACGGCTTGTTTGTAGTGCTGGATTAGATATTATTAGGGTAATAAATATTTATTACTTTGTTAGGAATACCAATTCGATCTTTAGCAAGGCCGACAAATACATGGGTCATAAAATAATTTTTATTTGTCTACACAAAGGCACTGTTGCCTGTTATAAAATTGTTAGAAGCAGTTTATTTATAATTCACTCAGAGAGTACCTACTTGTTTGCAAGATGGAATTATGGCTTTGTTAAATTCGAAAAGAAGAGAAAAGAACAAGAATGTAACAATCCATTTCTTGACGCCAATAAAACTTCTATTCAACCAATGGATTAAGGATGACCACACGGATTAACAACGAAAAAGCTATAATTACCAATAATTTCTCAAGAAAAAAAAAAGTAATTTTGTTATATATGCATTTTAATAAGAAAATATTTACATATCTACATATTGCATACATTTCATATTAATTACCTAATGTATTCATTCACATACATGTAATGTAATTTGGTATTTAACACATACATAAATAAATACTAGTTACACTACTGTATTATTGACGTAAAAAGACCTAAAACCATTTACATACACTGATTATGTAGGTACATATATGATATACATATTGGCATAGTATGTAATAAAACTACATATTGGCATAGTATGTAAAACTACACATTGGCATAGTATGTAAATAATATTATTACGTATATTCGGTAACACTTATTTCGACTAGCCACCAATGATCGGTTATTAGAATATCCCGGTTATAAGAATATTTTTGCCTTGCACAAAGGCTATTCCAATAAGCGGGTTCGACTGTATTGCAGTGTTGACATTTTGGTAGTGGAGATGATGTCATCAAATAGCCATGTGTTAGACGGGTATGTCCTATACGCAGTATTCGTACGATTGCCATGTTTTTCCGAGATAAACTAGGGCAGGTAAATAGGTTCACTGAGGGCTTAATTTCATGCAGCACTGAAGTAATTTTATTCCAGTGAATTCGCCAGGTGGATAGAGTGTGCTTCTTCAGTCTGGCTTTTAGATAATTGCAGATTTGTACATTAAGTATGGTATCCATCGATGATGCAGCTTTTTTGGCAAGGCAATCGGCTTTTTCGTTACCACTAATGCCAACATGGGATGGTACCCATAATAAAGTGACTTTTGTATTTTGATTTATAAGAAGCTGATAAATGTCATGAATATCTTCGACAAGAGGATGGTTGGTGTTTGTAGTATTGATGGAGTGTATAGATGACAGTGAATCAGTACATATGGCTATGTGTGTGTTTGGATATTTTTGAGCATGTTTGAAAGCACACAAGATAGCTAGCAGTTCGCCAGTGTAAATACTACACCAAGGAGAAATTTTACAGAGTTCGATAGGCTGTTGAAGAGTAGTTAGAGAATATCCAGCTCCACTTTCAGATTTTGACGCGTCAGTGTAAAGAACTATGTTATATTTACTTTTGTTTTTGGGGGAATATGTATGGAACAGATAGTAAGCTTATTAGGGCAAAATGTAGTTATGGCGATTGCCTCAAGATTCGTTGTTAAAGGAAGCATTGTTGAGTAGATTTCACTGGAAGCAAAAATTGATGCACCTCCACTAGCTCTGATGCAGTTCGTCCTAATGAAGTGGTATCCTTCAAAGGATTTAGGGTGAGGAATATTATTTGTAGTAAAGTTAGTCTCTTGTAGACAAATAAAATCTGGATGGTAAATTGATGTAAGATATCGTATGTGTTCAAGGCGCGGATAATATCCGTCGCAATTCCATTGTAAAATAGTGAAAATATATTTTTTTTATTTTTAGAATCGGTATCATTGGTGTTGGAGGTACATGAATTATTGGATGAAAGGCTTGCAACTTCGTCAGCGTCTACGGGATTTAATGTGATCTTAAGCTTTTTAGATAATCTTGTAATTCGATTTTTAAGCGATCTATCAGATACAGTTTGATATATTTGCGTAAGGTCTTCTAAAAGAGACTTAATGTTGGTGGTAAAGTTATGAGCTTCTTTGAGAGGATCACTGCTACCAAAGGAATTTTCCAGGAAGGCAATAAGCTGTAATGCTGTCAAAGAAAATCTCTCTGGATTAGCACTAATTAATTGTTCAATAGTTGATTGAGCAGAGGGAGTAATTTTACCAAGTTCTTTGTCATCAGTTTTTAATTTCTTTTTAGGAGCCGTTTTAGGAGTTGCAAAGGCTGTGATAGATTTATCATTTATAGGGTTTAAGTCTGGGGGGTTATCAGTAACCGATAAAGTGGGTGATTCGAGACTTGTGTCGGTAGAATAAGTTCTTTTGATGCAAGAATTTGAAGGTAAGGACACTGACATTAGAGACGGTTCATTTGGAATTATTAAGTCGTTATTAGTTAGATTGATTTCTTCTTTTGAGGAGGAGGAAGGAGGAGACATAGTAGAAGGAGGTTCAAATGGGATTAGGCTAGAAGTTGTATTTTGAGAAAGATTGGTAGATATTTCTTGAGGGTTAGAACAGGAGTCTGCAGTGTGTCCAGATTGTTTACATAAGAAACATTTTATAAGAAGTTTATCCGAAGTGATAAAGATTCTATTATTGGTATTTTCATGCGATATTAAAATTGAGGTATTTAATTCAAAGTTTTCTTTATCCGGTATAATATAGATAGAGCGTCGAAAACTGAAAATGTGAGCGTATTCGTCCTCAGGTGAGCCGCATCGGATAAAAGAGATAGGAGAAGCAAGTTGTAATCGAAGTTCGTCTTTAAGTGCTTGCTCTATGAGTGAATTCGGGATCGAAGGGCTCACGTTGGACAGTAATAGCCTCTTTGCAGGTGTAATAAGTCTGCGAATAGATACTGTTTGATTTCTAACAGTAATGGTCGGATAATTTTGCAAAAGATTATCCACTACGGATAAGGAAGAAAGATATATGCATATACGCTGGTTAGAAATTCGTGAAGCAAAGGTTATTTCTTTAGGGGTAACAATTTCGCCGATTGCCTTGATGTAATCAACTAGCACGACGTCAGGAAGAGCGTTCATAACGATGGCGAAACTTCTACTGGGACATGATATTGCTGTTGTAGGTTTTTTTGGTGTGATTTTTGTTACTGCAGCGAAGCTGGGTTGTACTGTTTGTGATGATGTTTGAGATGATGTTGATGCCATAATTTGCTTTTAATATTCTGGATGCCAAAATATTAAATATGTATGGCCAGTAAGAACTGGCCTAATTTTTTGGTTGTCGATATTTGCTGTTAATTAAGAATCGCCTTACCAGTATTTTTGTTGGTAAACATAGCACATTAACTAACTAGTTTTTATATGAAACACTATTAGCAGAGACGATAAGCGAGGAGTACTTTACTCGTTGGCCTCTGAAATGGGAATGAAAATGGATTGAAACGTATTGAAATGAATAAAAAACTTCTAAACCTAAGACTTATTTATTTACTTAAACTTATTTCTAAACTAATCTACTATAAACATAATTAAACTAATCTACTATATACATAATATAAAAAATACAACTTATTTGGAGGCATTTTCCCGATCTAATATAATTGAAAACAACTTTTGTTGATTTTCAACTAGGTTCAAAAATTATTTGCGTTCTGTCATCTCCATTTCAAACCTTTTTTCCCACTATTCCCACTGTTTTTCTTTTAGTGCTATTTCTCTCTCTGCTAAATTCATTTTTATTTTTTTTAATTCAACTTTTTCTTCCCCTAAAGCCAATTCCCTTAATTTCCGTTCGTCGTCTTTCCTAACCTTATCCTCTAAGTAATTTAGAGCTTCAATTTTGGCGTTCTTTTTATGTTGTTTTTGTTGCCTGGGACCTAAAATAAAAGACAGAGTTAAATACAGTACACTTTGTTACCTATGTGTTTTTACCTAATACTCTGTGTACTGATGTGGAGGTGGTTTTGCTTTTTTGAGGAATTCCATCAATTTTCCTCTTTTGAGGAGGGGTTTTTACTGGGTGATCATTTTCCTCTCTCTGATTTACTTAATACACTTCCATTAATTATAACAGAGGAAACATCCAAAGATTGCTGCTCATATTCTGTATTGCCTTCTTCTATTTCAACTAACATCATATCAGTGGCATCATGATCATTAGGTAAAGTATGAGCTAAAAATATAATATTGGTCTTCATATAACATAGATATAATAAGAATTAAAATTACATCCAAAATAAGGAAGTTATAATAATTTTAAAAATACTAAGTATTATCAAAAGTATATCTTAGATATACTTTTGATCTATTGATAATCGATATTTTGGATACATTTTTATGCTGGAGTATGGATCTATTTACTTACAATCCTGGTCATTTGAGTATTCTAATTCTATTGCTGCATTTACTGAAGTAGCAGCCCGCATATCCCTGACTTCTTTAGCTTCTTGAAAACTAGATGTTTGTTTTCCTTTTGTTTGTTTTTTCAGTTTCGCCTCTTTCATCAGGTCTGCTACTTCTTGCAAGAGAAAATCCATTTATGTTTGGATTTCCTCTATGCCAGATCTAAAAATTACCATTTTAATAATAAAAATTCCTACATCCAAAAAAGCGACTTTATGAAGTAGAATAACTCTTCGATTTAGATATTATACGAAGGGCTGAGAAACATAGTGGTGTAAGTCAAATTAACTAGTTTTTCAATTACGAAGGTTTTGCCTATGACACTCTAGAAAAATCAGTGAACCATTCAGAGAAACTGAATTAAAAGTTTTTATTAGTCAACATACTAAATTTACTTGTTAAACTCAGTAACATAATTTTTTGCAATGTTTGTATTTTTTTATGTATTTTATTATGACAGTACAGACTTACACCACTTACACCGTAATGCATACCAAAAAGTGACTTACACCATAATGAGTTTTGGGTATTAAAGTAAAAATATTATTTTTAAAATATTATTTAATTTAATGGAACATACATAAAAATGTTGTTACCAGTATATAACTAAGGTTCAAATTTCTTCTTCGTTCTCCTCAGAGATCGCATCAAGGAATGGACCTACGTCTTCTTCATTCTGATGACTCCTCATGTTTCTAAAAAAAAGACGTGATTCACAGGGGGAATGTATTTTAACAAATACACCATGTCTTTTTTCTTAAGAGAGGACATAGTTCGAGGACCATTGTAAAGTTTATCTTGTTCAATAAGAGCAAGGCTAGCGAGGTCGACCATGTTTGGCAGGTTTTACATCAAGTTCTTCAAACGACATAAAGTCGTTCAGTGTGTTCTTGTACAGGATAGAATAGTAGAGGGAATATGAGAATTTCAAATACAAGATGGCGGCCAGCTTGATGGCTAGGATGGCGTTGAGGCCGTAGAAGTAGCCTCTGGAGATGTAGAGGGTGATATACAAGAAGAAGTACACCCTGTCGTTATACAAGAAGTACGCCCTGTCGTCATAGGGTTGGGGCGCCATCAAGCTAGGGATTCACGTATTTTCTACTTCTCACGCCAACCCTATGACGACAGGGCGTACTTCTTGTATAACGACAGGGTGTACTTCTTCTTGTACATCACCCTCTACATCTCCAGAGGCTACTTCTACAGCCTCAACGCCATCCTAGCCATCAAGCTGGCCGCCATCTTGTATTTGAAATTCTCATTCCCTCTACTTAGAATATTCCTTGCCCTTTTGGAAACGAAGCCACTGCATTTTCAACCAGTTCACTTTGTCCCCGTCTATATTTTTCTGTCGTCTTGTTACTACTTTTGTCAAGTTTTCAACACTCAGGAAATCGTCATCTGCCATTCTTACTAACAAGAACTTGTTTGTTTTCCGTGTGGTTATTATTCTGTACCAGTCATCCGGGGTGAAGATAGTTTGATTTTGTGCTGCTTGTTCTATGTGACCAAAGTCCGCATCATTAGGTAGATACGAGTGTCCTGAAATCATGAACTTTAGATCAATGACGTCTACATTTTTTATTTCTTGTGTCAGTTTCATTAAAGTTAAAGCTACGTTAATATTCCGGTTTTGTCCGCCACAAGTGTCACTGAAAATTATTATGTGCTTACAGGGATTATGTTTTATGTGCTTGATAAGACACGCAGAAATTTCTTGTGATTCCCTGCTTACCATCGTCTCATCCCATACGTACATGTACCCTAAATTTTTCCCCATATCATGTACCCCCAGGTTGTAACAATACATGTTTCTCCGGTAGTACGCCTCAGACACTGTTAGTTTTGGAAACGGGAGGGCTTTCTGCAAATCAATAGCTAAGATCGGTGACAACTGACTTAAGTCACTGGGTTCAACTAGACTTAATAAATGGAAGTCTACCGTAGAACATATTGATTTCTCCCGTTCCAGTCGGAAGGCATGGGGACTGATCCGCAAACTGGGCGAAGCAAGCAGAGCACAACACTTAAACAAATCAACAATTGAGCCAAATAAGATAGCCAATAGAATAATTGAGAACTCTAGAGCTCCATCTGAGAAAACTCATACATCGATGGTAAAAAAGGCTCTTAAACAACTTAAAGCAAATACCCCCGCAACATCAGAATACTCACGTACCTTCTCATTGGATGAAATAAACGAAGTGCTTAACCAAACCAAAACGGGAAAAGCAGCTGGTTTCAATGGAATATATCCTGAGTTTATAGTCCACACTGGTACACAAACAAGACAATGGCTCAAACAATTCTTTAGCGACATTGTGACTACAGCTACGCTACCCCCGCCCCCCAATTCAAAAGAACAAAAATTATCGCAATCCAGAAGCCTGGCAAAGACAACAAGCTACCTGAAAGTTAACGGTCTATCGCCTTACTCAGTTGCTGTTATAAATTACTAGAACGACTCTTATATAATAGAATATGTAACACCATTGAGGACGCGATACCAATTGAGCAAGCTGGATTTAGAAAAGGACGAAGCTGCTGTGACCAAGTGCTGTCCTTAACTACATTCATCGAAGCTGGCTTTGAAAGACGTGAAAAATCTGCCATAACATTTATAGACCTTACGGTTGCCTATGATACTGTGTGGAGAGAGGGCCTTATTTATAAGTTGATGAAAATCATACCCTGTCTCAAAACTTGTCAGCTGATAAACAATCTACTAACTAACAGACTGTTTCAGGTATATATAAATGATGCACGAAGTAACGTTAGAAAACTTAACAACGGCTTACCTCAAGGCTCAGTGCTAGCTCCTTTATTATTTAACCTTTATACGGCGGATATACCTGAAACAAAATCGAGAAAATTCGCTTATGCAGACGACCTGGCCATTGGCTTCCAAGATAATAGTAAGGAAGCTGGAGAACGAGCTCTAAACGAGGACCTAACTACACTTAGTAATTACTTTAAGAACTGGCGCTTACGTCCTAACACAAGCAAAACTGAAACCTGTCTTTTTCATCTGTCGAATCAACTTGCGGGCGATACCCTCAATGTAACTCTAAATGATGCAGCTATCAAACATAACAACAATCCCAAATATCTAGGCGTCACACTTGATAAAACACTCACCTTCAAAAGCCATCTTACAAACGCAGCCGGTAAACTGTGAACAAGAAACAATATAATAACAAAACTTGCTGGAAAAACTTGGGGTGATTCTGCAGATACTCTTCGGACCTCTGCTCTAGCTTTGGTTTTTTCAGTGGCAGAATATTGTGCACCAATATGGTTAAATAGTGCACATACAAACAAAATCGATGTCCAACTTAATCAAACCATGACAATAATCACTGGAACAATAAAATCAACCCCAGTGGGATGGCTGCCTACTTTGAGCAATATTGCTCCACCAGATCTACGCCGTACCAGACATCTCAAAAGAGCACCAGCGACTGTGGTCTAGAAATCCTCCAATCAGATCTGCCCGAACAATTGGTGATTCCTATGATATACAAAGGCAATGGTCCACAAGATGGATGCCAATAATAGTAGCAGACTATATTCAGATATCCACCCCAACCCAGGGTTTCATCGGATCGGGTCTGCCCCGGTCCACCTGGGCGAGGCTTAATCGCATACGTACCGGACATGGTAAATGTGCTGATTCTCTGTTCAAATGGGGTCGTGCGGAAAGTCCACAGTGCGATTGTGGATCGCCTAAGCAGACCATAAGTCATTGTGTTTCAGATTGCCTAAATCGTGCCTACCGTGGAAACCTCCAGGACTTTGTGGAATGCTCCCCAGAAGCAATTGAATGGCTATGTAAATTGGACATTAATATTTAGATTAATTCATTATATTTTAGTGTTTGAATAATATATATGATATTTGTGTATTCATCGTACTGTGAAAGTCCATACGCTAAATAAATAAATAGCTAAGGTGCATAAATCTTCATTTTCTTTTGCTAATGTGCTATCTGTCTTCAAAGTAGCACGTGCTTTTTCAGCTCTTGCCAAGTGGAGCTTATGTTCCCTTTCCAGCTCTGCTCTTGTTTCTGGATTTTGCTGCATATTTACCAGTTGCTTGTACCTATCGCAGTGTTAACATGTATCTTTTCTAGGCAAGTGAAATTAAATTAAATTTTGAGATGAAAGTAGATCGGTAGTAATACTCTTTCACAGGATCAATTTCAGTTTCGACACACCACTGTGTATAAAGATTTTACATCTTTGCAATATTAAGATCTGGGCTCAAATATCTTCTGTTGGGATTATCGTTCCTTGTATAGTGGCTTTGATAAGATGGGAAACGGTTAATGTGGTCTATAACTGATTGTGCCTGCAACGGTGTTAACTTCTATGCAACAAGCAACAACATGTTTGCCCCGTAAGACTTCCCCAGGGGTTCGTCCATCTCTTATTTTATTAAGATCTTTAGTCACTCTACCATCGCTTACAGCAAAAGTAGACAAAAAGTACTTTTTGCACACTCGAACTGTGCAATCTCCTTTTTGAATGTGGAATAAATTTGTACTTTTCTTTTCGGCTTTTGCTCCAGACCGTGGACGTCTACACTGTATGGGCGCCTGATGGATAAGTTCACATAAGTATGCATTTTGTTTGCTGAAATCACCCATTTTATGAAAATTGCCAAACTGCACTCGTCTTCCTTCTTCTGTGAATGATGAAAAGCATCTCTTAGGGCACCCACAATTAATATTTGTAAAGCTCTTGCATGTCACAATATTACCTTTAACATTGATGTATGATTGTCCCTTATTACGAAGTCTCTTTGTACGCTCCCTGTTGGACTCGTTATTTTGGCGTTTGCGTGCTAAAACCGGTTTGTTCTGACAGCCTTGGACTTCCACATCCTCTATACTTGGCTCCTCTGCAGGAAAATCTTCTCCGACTGCCTCTTCAAATGTTGCTGGCTCTTGTAACTGAGCACTGTCGTCTGTAACAACGAAAAAAAAAAAAACAAAATAATAACTATTTTATTCTTAATTATGATACATTCATTAGGTTAGGTTATATTTTGGTGAAATTGACGTGTTTTTTATGTAGTTAATTTATGTTGAAAATTCATAACATAACCTAAGCGGAGCCGGACATTAGGGCGCGGCCACATAGGCGCGACCGTTTAGGCGCGGCCGTTTAGGCGCAGGGACATTTAGGCGCAGGGACATTTAGGCGCAGGGACATTTAGGCGCAGGGACATTTAGGCGCAAGGACATTTAGGCGCAGATACATTAGGAAAATTATTGAATAATAAAGTAGAATTAGTTCATTTCAAGCACAAGTTTATTATTATTCTATACAATAAAGGTCACAATCATATTCAACACAAACTATTCGTATAGGTATGTACATAGCAAGAGTAATCCGCACTTAGTAAAACCTAATTAATAATTAATAACAATCTATTGTAGCAATAATAATATTTAAAATAATGATAATAACAGTACTATTATGCGTTCATCTCGTAATTATGAGAGATGCCCCTAAGAAATTCAATAATGTTTCTATTTTCGTAGTCTCGTACAAGATTCTTTATTCTTACGTCGGCAAGAGTATATTTGGATCTTTTCGTTGGAGGTTCATTACCAGCAACCAGTTGCTCAAAAAACATGTCCCTACCTCGCTGTTTTTTGAGCAACCAGTTGCTCAAAAAACATGTCCCTACCTCGCTGTACTGTTTTTAAGCCATCAATCAATTTCCAAATACTAGGATGATTCATACTTAATTCTATTTGTAGTCGCCTATGTGCCGCCTCGGCATGATTATTTGTTCTATCTGTGTCAGACAAAACACGATTGTGAACGGACCATAATTCTGGGCCAAAAATGGCAGGCCGCCTTCCATTCCCGCGGCGATTTGGACGTCCAACATAGGTATCTTCAAACCACTGCAGCAACGGTTCTAATTCTGGAGGCAATGAATGGGATAATTCCTCAATGGCGTTATCCAAATCATGTACTGGAATAAACGCTAACGACGTTATCATACGGGCGTGCAGAGCAAAATCAGCATCATTATTATAACGACCCATCAAACCACATTCGCCCAAATGTTTTCTTAAGTTTTTCGTAAGGTGGAACAAACAACCCAGCATCTGAGCATTTGGAAATGCATCTCGAAAGGCATTTATGGCTGCCAATTCAAAATCGCAAGAAATTTTATTTGGATTTAAATTTGGCCCTATGTTTTTGAGCAACTCTATCATTCTTCTATAAGTGACACCTTGTTTGTTTGGCAATAATGCATATGCTACAGGATGAACTCCACCAAATCTTTTGGCCATTATTACATATATTTGTGAAAAAAAAGGCGGTGCCGTTGAAAATGTGCCATCCACAAACCAATGCTGCGATGGTACCAATATCTGTAACAAAATAAACACTAATTGGTGTGGTACTTGACAAACTCGTGCCATATAATTAGCTCACGCATATACGAAGTATATATAGTGAGGTTTACGAGATAAGTCCACTTTTATCATTTTTAGCGCACTTACTCGTGTAATTTTTAAGTTTTTTTGAAATATCCTCTTAATTATTAAATATTTTAAAATAACTTAAGTAGAAAAAATCTGATGTGGTCCAACACATGAGCTCACGCATATTGAAAAAAAGGACAAAAGTGTACCTATCTCGTAAAAAATGTTAAACAAACAAAAGTTACTTCTCTTTATAACCTACATTTTTTATACTAAAGTTTTTTAAAAATATTTAATAATTACCAAGATATTTCAAAAAAAACGGTAGAAATTTGACCATTCCAAAGCACACTTTACTCCTGTCATTTTTTCATTTTTTTTTTAAATATAAAGGTAATTTTTTAATTTTTAATTTACCTCCCGACAAAAGACAAAAGGATAGTCCCATTAAGAGACAAAACCTTAACAGTTTTTCAAAATATCTCACCTCATCGATATTCTTTGCTCGGCCAAATATTAAAATTCTGTCTGCGTCTGGACCGCTATCGGCTAGCAAAAAATTTTCTGCCGCTCCATTTGTTGAATAGGTTCTATATTCTTCGGGAATAATCAAGTTTTCTATCCGTAGAGGAACTGGAGGTGCGGCATTTATTAGATTCCTCTTTCTTCGTATCATTTTCTTCAACGATGTACTTTTAGGTAAAGCTGCTTGGGCGGCTTGCGACAAGTTAACTTCATTTAGACAAGTATTAATAATTTGAGATGTTTGTTCCATTGTTTCTTCAGCACGTATTCTCATTTTTGTACGCACAACATCAGCCTCAACCTTAGCCGCATTACTATCATGTGAATGTTGATGAATTTCCTTCACAATCACATTTTCCAATGTATGAATACGTTTTTTACAACCGTTGTTTTTTTGCTCACATCGCCAAAATTGTTTTGTTTCACATGCACTAAGTCTATCAAAAATATAACAATACCCATTGCTATGAAATTTCTTGTTTCCTTTCTGCGAAACTACTTCCATTTTTCACAAAACACCACAATAATCACAAAAAATATCACAAACAGCTATACTGTCAGAAAGCTAGCACACTAGTAACTAAATGAGAGCATGTTTACCTGTATTTATTATAGTATTTATATACCTGTAATAATCCTACGGCGGCCAATCACGATGCTAATTACCTGTAAGTACCATTGTAATCTACTGATGGGGGTTGTAAATATTTAAACTGTATATTGCCTTCTAAGAAAAAAAAATATACAATGTTTATTGTGGGATTGTTTCTTTTAGAGGACAAAAGAAACTAAGTGGTTTTTTTTTTCGGGGAAATATTATACTTGTATAATCCCTCTGGCCATAAAATGTCCCAAAAGTTTACACCTTTTCGGGCAGAGCCGGATTATATACAAATTTTGTTTACCTGCATACCTTATATTATTATATTTTAAGTAGGTATATTCATTCTACAAGTTCCACTTCTGAATACCCCTCTTAACTTAATGTATCTGCGCCCAAGTGTCCCTGCGCCTAAATGTCCCTGCGCCTAAATGTCCTTGCGCCTAAATGTCCCTGCGCCTAAATGTCCCTGCGCCTAAACGGCCGCGCCTAAACGGCCGCGCCTATGTGGCCGCGCCTTAATGTCCTGGACCGTAACCTAAGATATTACGAAAGTGGTAAGAACATTGTTTTCCGTTATTATCATCACTTTATATAAAAATATACTGACCTGATGAGTAATAGTTATCGTGCTGAGGAATGTAGTCCTTATCGTCGCTATTAGAAATTATATTAAACATTTTATCACTGCTGCAATCCATGTTACTGCTATGTAGCTTATCTGATTTTTGACAGAAGCTTAGGCACATAGTGGTGTAAGTGAGACTTACTTCACTGTGATGCTTAAGGTATTTGATATTTTAATAAGTGCGCTAAGGAGATGCTACTATCTAGTAGCTAAAAGTTTAAGTTTGACTTACGCCACGGTGCGCCGTAACAGATTGCTTATTTTAGATGCCAGACAACGGGATATCTTAAAACTGCAAATAAGTGACTTACACCACTATGTTTAACTTTCTTTGCCTTGTGTATTCTTGCCTTGTGTATTCTTACCTGGATAAAAGGTAATGAAACAGTAATGAAAGGCTAAGAATTCCACGCATTCTGGTATACAAGAATATATTTACACTGTTACGGATCTAACCAAATTTAATAATGAAAAAATAAACTATAACTGGCAACACAGATGGAAAATATTGGCGAATACTTCAAATAATCATTATTATAAGATTCATCCTATATTACCATCCTTAACGGAATTACCACATATATTCCAATACAACATATCTAAACGATCAGCTGCAACTATCGTAAGACTAAAAACTAGTCACGGTGCTGTTCCAGCTCACCTGGCTAGATTTAAATTTGTCGAATCAGGAAAGTGCTCATGCGATAATATTTCCCAGTGTGATATTCATCACATCCTTTTTGGATGTTTTAAAAATAAAGCGCTTTCAGATATATTTTCTGAAAACCTGGTAAAAAGTAATGTGTAACTTCCAGTAAACATAACCAATCTACTGTCACTCAATCAGAAATCAATATGTGAACTCGTATGTAATCATCTCTAGGGGAAAGGCGGGCAAAATGGGGTACTTAAGGTTGAAAGATCAGTACAAAAAAAATTTGTATATTTACAGTAACATCATATGATTTTATTAATAAAAGCATATTTGGACATCAAAAAAAAAACATAAATTATTCCTAGCAAAAACAAATACAACATGAACATAAAAAATTAAGAAAAGTCCTTTTGCCCCGTTTTACCCGTCAGGTAGGGTAAAATGGGGTAGGATCAAAATAAGGCATAATAACCCAATAAACACGTAAACTACCTATTTGCAGAGTTCACAAACAAAAATCTCTTCGTCATCTTCTTCAATCCCAGCGCATGACATATGCGCCCAACGAATGCACCTGGAACATGAAGCCCATCCTTCAGAGGATGTAGAATAAAGATCTCCACAATAAAGGCACTCTGCGTCACTAGCACATGATTCACTATCACTTGAAGAATCACACTTTTTAGAAACTTTTACTATTTTCGTGATAGTTTTCCCTTTAATACCCTCGGTTTGTTTGATGGTTCCTATTTTTCTTTTTACTACCCCAAGCATTGGCATTCTTTTCAGCTTATTTTTTTCTAAAGCGTCTTCCAGCTCTTTCTTGTAAGGAGTAGAAATCAAAATAGCAGTTTTTCCCTTTCTGTGTGAACTCCGTTTAGTTGCAGAACTGGCTTGCGGAATAGGCATAAAAACGGTTGGTGATACTATCGGAAAAGCTGAATCATTGGAACTAGAGGTATTTGGCTTCGCATTACTGATTGGTGTTGTATTCTTTTCAGGGGTTCTTTCGCCGAATGGAACAGTAGCTCTTGATGTGTCTGGTTGTGGACTAACGGTGGGTATCGTTTTCGTTCTTGGTGTTATTTCTTCGAATTGAGTAATAGCTTTTGAAGTTGATGGCACTGCATCAGAAAACGTCGGATTATTATTTGTTTACTGGTTTGGCTTACTGCTAGTTCGATAGACCTCACAATTTTGTTCAGGAGTTCTCTCTTTTTTCAATCTTAGTTGTTGCAGATGGCAAAAAATCTGCGTCAGAAAAAACACCTAAGTCTGCAGGCCACACCCCAGTTTTTTAAACCCATTTATAGCAGTTGTCATTGTAGCCGCCCTTATAAAAGCGGCACTAAATAATGATGAGAGTTGGTGAAATGTCACTACTTTACCTGGATTGGTTCTCAGCCATTTTCTCACTTCGTCATCGTAATAAGTGCTTAGCGGCTTCATGAATGAGACGTCAAGAGCTTGCAGCCGATGAGTTGTGTGAGGAGGGTAACATAAGAGAATTACACCGTTATCTCTTGCATAATTTATTAATTCCAAATTCTTTGTGTGGGAAGAGTGGCCGTCCAATAAAAGAAGCACCGGTGCTTCTTTTGACGCTTTAGAAAATTTTACGAATTTCTTAAACCATTTAAAAAAGAGTTCCATGTCTATCCACCCTTTTTGATTCAACTCCACCCAACCACCAGGCACCAGTCCATCCATGAACCCTTGCTGTATTCTTTTGCGAGGAAAAATCAACATAGGAGGCATGTAAGCACCTGCTGCTGAAAAACATATCTCCGCAGTTACTAACTCTCCGCGTTCTCCGGATGTTAAGTTCCCCACCTGCCGTTTACCCTTCGTAGCTATAACTTTGGAACTTCCCTTTGGATTCACTGTAATTCCGGTTTCGTCGACGTTATTTATTTTTTGGGCTGAAAAATTATATTTTTCAACTACTTCTACCAGTAGTGTAAAAAACTGTGAAACAGCAACTTTATTGAACCCTCTAGCTCTCATTCAAGACGTAGCCTCAGGTTTTCTTATCGACAGCTCCGCATGTCTCTTTAAGAAGCTTTGCATCCAAGCTTTTCCAGCCATTCGAGTTCTTCTGTTGAATGGATGATCAACACCATTTAATTCAGCCAACTGAAAGGCGAGACCTCTGCATTCTTCCATCGTAAACTCAAATAATCGTTCTTCCATATTTTTTAGGTAACCAGCGATTTCCTGTTCCTGCGTCTGTGTAAAAACTGGCTTGTAATTTCCCATAGTTTTTGAAATAGGCACATCTGGATCATTTTTTCGTTTTTTCACATAACGTTCGAGTGTGGTTTGTGGGACATTAAACTGAACCGATGCACGGTAATGTCCCATTTCGCCGTTGATTACAGCTCTGACCGCCCGTTCCATAGACTGAGTAGACCAGCTCTGCCTCTGGGTGACACGTTTGTATTTAAACACCATCTGAAACAAAGTACCCAATTTAAGGAAGGGCAAAATGGGGTACCCCATTTTACCCTACCCTACTCTACCCCGTTTAGCCCGCTTTGCACTACTTTTAGGTTGTGTTAAAACATTCTTAAAACATTGTTTATTTGAACAACCGCTATGACATATTACGCTCAAAATAGTACATGTTTAGTTGAAATGAAAAAAAAAATGTGCAAATAACCTAACAGTACTTACCTTAGTTTAAATCGCTCTTAACAATTACAACTACTACTCGTCCGTTAGTCACACAATACACTTCAGTCACCTACAACGGTATTGTTTGCACTACCGGTTTATAAAACTCGATCAAATTACAGAGGATCGTTTCCTGCAAGTACCTGTGACGGTACAAAGTAGATAGAGTTGGGGGTTTCGTTCTCAATCGCGGTACCCCGTCTTGCCCGTCCACCCCGTTGTGCCCGCCCTTCCCCTACGCTTCCAGATATATAATTTAGATTTGTAACAGTCAAGTTTCAGTTCGTAAATAGACCATAATTAATGTAACTTAAAATAAAATTATATAAACATGCAAAAATCTGTGGCAAATAGACTAGTTTCCATTCCAAACATCACCATCATCATCATCATTGTGTATTCAATCTTTTTTCAGCCAGGAATTTATTAAATTTTCAACGTGTTCTTTAAGGCATCTAATAGTAAATCGTTTTCCTGTTTGTTGACAGACAGACTCTTGGATGTCTCCCCATCTTTCATGATTAAAATGCGAGTTGACTCCTCGCACTTGTCTAATTAGCAAAAGGTCATCCTCGCTTGTAAAGCGCAGCCATTTCGCCATTTTTAATAAATCTGTGTTCATATTGTATGTATGAAATAAATTTTTTTTAAAATAAAATGTTTTCTACCACATTGCCACTAACTCCAAATGTCAAACAGGTGGTCAACCAAAACGAAGCCAAGAAAACAAAGACAAAACACCTGTTAACGTACAGAAATTAAATTTCATAACACAGAACAGATTACATAACAGAACTTACATGTCCGAGTCTTGCCGAATTGGTGTGATCCGGGAGTCAATTCTCGAGATTGATCGTTCGCTGAACGTATACGTTCGTGACGTAACGAGCGAACATTTTCCAAAAATGCAATTCTGGAGGAACGAATCTTAGCCCGAAGTCGATCTTACGGAAGCGTCGTGCTCAAGTTTTCGTTCTGTTTCATAAACGATACTTCGGCTTTTCTCGGTTAAGATTGTGCTCAAGCATTGAAATCTAGAGAATTTTAGTACATTTGACATAAAACACCAAATAAAATGCAGATTCTGTCAAGTATCTTTGCAATATTTTTATTTACATAATTTGTTTTTTGAAAATAAATTATTTAAATGCTTAAGTTAAATTCCCTAAGTTATATGGGTGGGAAGATTACATTTTTATTTTTTCTAATTCAATAATGTTGTTATGTATGTTATTCAAGGGGTTATTGGTAATCGGTATATCCGTAATCTCTTATAGTTTTCATTATTATTTGTGTTTGTGATAAATGATTGCATTGTAAATTTGGATCTTTAAAACAATGGTTTTATGTAGGTACCTACATGTAAATAATGTTCTGTTTATACTTATTTTGAAATATAATAATACACATGAAACTGTTTTAAATTCTAAATGTCAATGCTATTTGTGGATATTGATATTACCCCACTAAAAATGACAAAATAGTGTGATATTACTTTATTTTTGTTGGGGAGTAATGGGTAATAATCAAATATTCAAAGAACAGAGAAAATACTGGGAGATACCCGTTATTTCTCACTGAAAGGAAGGAAAAACTTGAGTGCTTCATAGTATGTACCTACTGAAATATTTAGTACAAAAACACTTGGATAAACCCAAAACAAATCTTTATTTGACTACATATTAAATACAACTGGTTTATTCTTTTACCTAAAATCTACTAAAATATAATGCGATAATTAGCAATACATGAGCGTCGCGAGTGGGGTTTATAATTACATGGCCAATACATTACATCATCCCACCCTAAAATCCTACTTATAACTAAATTTAGGAACACAACAAAACTAAACTTCTAAATACTATATTTCGAATCCAAAACGTTTTGGTTGTTTTCTAGATCTTATTGGACGTCTATGTGGGATGCCTGACTCTTGGATAACATCACTATCATTTTGAGAGTCTAGCTGAGGCTCCCCACCTAGATTTCCTGTTGAGTTTGTAGCGGTTTGGATAACATTTTCCTCGTTATTTTGAATATTATTTTCCTCTGAACTATCGTGCATCGTCTCCGCAAATGTAATACCTTCTAAATTATTATTAAAAATTATTTTAATTTGATTACAATGTCTTTTCCACGTAAGTTTACTACCTAACGGATTTACCAAATATGCTCTTCTACCTAAAGTTCGTAAAATCTTTGCTTTGCACCACGACACCTTGGTGTTTCTATAATCTTTAACTAAAACGATATCCCCCACTACAAACTCTACCTGCCTCCTCCCCCTATAATATTTCTTATTATTTTCTTGCGCTTGCATCAAGTTACGTCTAATTTGTGTTAAATCAATTGGGTTTGATTGTTGGTTTTGTAAATCATCAGGTTTAATTAAATCTAGACGCGTTCGCAAAGCCCTTCCAAAAAATATCTTAGCGGGAGAAGTACCTGTCGACAGGTGCACTGTGTTCCTATATGTTAATAAAAATTTAGACAATGATAAGTGAATATTTCTTTGATCAATATCTTTTAACAAAAAATGCTTGACTGTTTTAACGCTATTTTCAGCAGCACCGTTGCAATGTGCTGAAAAAGGAGGTATTGTTATATGTTTAATACCATTAATTAAATTAAAATGTTTAAATTCTTGCGATGTTAGCTGCGGTCCGTTATCGCTGACAAGTACTTCCGGTAAACCATAACGAGCAAAACACTACCTAAGTTTAGCAATCGTAGCCATTGAGGTGATTGAAGACATTGGACAAACTTCTACCCATTTAGAAAAAGCATCCAAAATTATAAGAAAATGAGTTTTTCGTGTTTCGGCAAAATCTATATGCACGCGTGACCAAACATTTTGAGGAATGCTCCAGCCTTGTAAGGGAACCTTAGGAGGATCTGCCTGTATGTGCTGACAAGGAATGCAGTTCTTACTGAGAACTTCAATTTCTGCATTTAATGATGGCCACCAAATATAAGACCTAGCTAATAATTTCATCTTAACTATACCAAAGTGAGCTGAATGCAATTCATTCAGTAATTTATTTCGTAGTTTACTAGGAACAATTACTCTTTGTCCCCACAATAAGACGCCATCTTCAATAGATATTTCATTTCGTTTAAGGAAATAGGGTTTAATTTCTAATTCAACATTTGTGGGCCATTTGGCCATAACATATTTAGTTACACGAGACAAAATCGGATCTAATTCTGTTTCTTTCCTTATATCACTTACATTAATAGGAATTTCTTCGCTTTCTGCTAAATAATTTAAATTAACAGTTTCATCTATATTAAACTTAGAAGAATCTAGCCTTATCGACTTATTTGAAGGCAATCTAGTTAAAAAGTCTGCTACATTTTTTTGTGTCGATACATGCTTTATATTAAAATTGAAACCACTTAAAAATACTGCATATCGCTGAAATCTATTGGCCGCCGTAACCGGTATCCCATTTTTAGGGCCAAAAATGGATACTAACGCCTTGTTATCTGTGATTAAATTGAACTCCTTCCCATATAAAAATTGGTAGAAACGTTTGATTCCCCACACTATAGCTTGCTTCTTTATCTAGAGTCGAATAAGCCTTTTCGGTATCGCTGAGCGTTCTACTAGCAAAATAGATTGGTTTCTCGCTACCATCTTTCAAACTATGCGAAAGAACGGCTCCGATCCCATAATCTGAACTATCAACCGTCAAATTTAATTCTAAGGTTGGGTCGTAATGAACTAATACTAGATCTGAAGCTAACATTTGTTTAATAGTGTCAAAAGCTAATTGACATTCTTCATCCCAGTGCCAAACTACATTTTGTTTTAAAAGTTTATATAAACAATGAACAATGTTTGGGAGATTTGGAATGAATCGATTATAATAATTTATACTTCCCAAAAACGATTTTAGCTGTGTCACATTCGTAGCTTGACTTTTATGCAAGCCCTTTTTATCAATTATAAATCCAAGATAAGATACTGATTCCGCGAAAAACGTACATTTTTCCTTTTTTACTGTAAGACCACATTCTTGTAAAATTGCTAAAACTTTACACAAATTCTTAGTGTGTTCTTCCCTATTCCTTCCTGTAATTAGAATATCATCTAAAAAAATAGATATACTTGGCATATTGAGAAATATTTGTTCCATAATACGTTGGAACTGGGATGGACCTGATACAACTCCTTACGGTAGACGATTAAATGCAAATAATCCCTTATGAGTACTAATACCCGTATATTTCCGAAAATCTGGATGAATCACAATATGCTGATAAGCTTGACTCAGGTCAATTTTAGAAAACTCTTGACACCCTGTAACTTAGCAAATAAATCATCGATCCGTGGTAACGGATATTTATCCGCTTCGATAAAAGGATTGATAGTTATTTTAAAATCACCACAATTCCTAACACCACCATCATTTTTTAAAATCGGTACTATGGGTGTTCCCCATTCCGAAAATTCAACTGCAGATATAATGCCCTCCTGGACCATTTTATCTAATTCCATCTCTACCTTGTTTCTTAAAGAAAAAGGAACTACTCTGGGTTTAAAAAATTTAGGTCTGGCATCTGGTTTAATATTAAATTTTAACTGAAATTTACTAAATGTGCCCAATTTGTCAGAAACTACAGTGGGAAAATCTTTCATTAACCACCCCATTATTTCAATACTTTTATCTGCTTCAATAAAATTTAGTTCCCTGAAACCCATATTATAACACCTAATAAAATTTCTACCTAGCAAGGCTGCAGTTTCTCGATGCATAACATAAAAATCCAAATTATTTGTTTATTTTGAAAAAGTTACTGGTAAGTTAATTTTGCCCTTAGGATGAACCTTGCCTCCCGAAAAATTAACTAACGATACATTAACTTGGGATAATGGTTGTGTATTAAAATATTTGTTATATATACTAAAAGGTAGGACCGAGACCGCGGCGCCCGAATCTAATTCAAATTTAAACATTTTACCTTTAATATTAATATCGATATAAATTGGCGGATCATTATTTGATGATATACATAATACATATGATTCAGTTCCTTCTTCCAATAAATTTAAAAATCTATTTCTACATACCCGTTTTAAGTGTCCTCGGATGTTACATAAATTGCAGATATAATCCTTATAGGGACATTCTGAAGGCGGATGTCTCTTAGCACACCTGAAACACTTTTGAACACTACGACTGAACTCATCACGATTAAAATCCGAACTATGTCTCTGCATCCCCGAAGTTGAAGGTCTAGTCTCCTTAAATCGCCGTTCTTGTTGATGTGCTCTGCCATCCCCACGCTGGCGCTGTGATACTTGCAATATTTCCTTACTGCAACTTCCACTCGTTATTTGACACACTTCTCTCTCTTCTAGTTCCATTTTACTCACACTTCTACTATCTACTTCGTTAATGCCAGTTATTGCTGCTTGTTCAATTTGTGCTGTTTCCATAGCTTTATTAAATGTGATATCTGACTTCAGTGCAAATAGCGTATTCTTTACTTTTCCATCATTATATTTTGAAATAAACATATCTGTTAATTTCGTTTCCAAACTATTTCCAAATTCACAAGTACCGGCTAGTTTTTTTAAACGTACACTCCAATCTTGTGCACTTTCACTTTTTGTTTTCGAAGCACCATAAAACTTTGCTCTTTCTACCCACACTAAACAAGTTTTGTTATAGTAGCTATTTAGGCTTTTTACAATGACATTAAATTCACGTTCTTCAGGTTTTTTAGGCACGGACAAGTCGGATAACAAGATATAAGCTTCTTCTGAAAGGCTATATAACAAAATAGCTCTTTTAATATTAACATCTGTAATTTCTCTAGCGATGAAATATTGTTCTAGTCTTTTTATAAACACATTCCATTCACAAATTCTGGGATTAAATTCCAAATTTAACGATAAATCTAATTTCCCGTCTTTTGACATTTTGTATTCACTTATACACACTTTAAAAACGTTTTTATCCCGTCGCCATGAAATATTTAGTACAAAAACACTTGGATAAACCCAAAACAAATCTTTATTTGACTACATATCAAATACAACTGGTTTATTCTTTTACCTGTAAACTACTAAAATATAATGCGATAATTAGCAATACATGAGCGTCGCGAGTGGGGATTATAATTACGTGGCCAATACATTACACCTACCGTTTTATTAATGGTGTCAGCTTTTTCTGTTTATATACTTCATCAGACTTAAAACTACAAAACAAAGAACTAACGAACAAACCATGACATTGGAACTTAATATAAAATGCAATTTACAATTTCCGTGGGAATAAGTCACAATTTAAGTTTGAAATTAAATTTATTTGATGTTTAAATTTTTAAAGACAAATCACATGCTATGATTTTTCTAACGGATATTCTTAAGTTAAATTTGATTTTATGTAATCGAATGAACTATCTTTCAATAAAATCGTCCCATGTCAATATGAATAAGTCAGATAAACTTAAATTATTAGAAGGATTTTGTACCAAGCAACAAAAACAATATTGATATAAAACATTAACAATCTTACCCAAATAACAGCACAAAAGTATATATTCGTGAATATTACCCCAGTATAACAACATACTGTGATATTACTTTATTCTTGGTGGGGAGTAATGGGTACTAATGAAATATTATTCAAAGTATGTACATAGAGAAAACACTGGCAGATCTCCTTTATTTCTTACTAAGCAAATAAAACTCTAGTGCCTAAATCCACTAAAAATTTCTTATAATACTTTTCTTTTCTAGATGTCTACTTTCATTTCATCTTTCTTGTTTATTGTCCAATTGTCACAATCATACGAAGCCACTGGTCAAATGCCTGTTTCATATACCTACATATTTGAATTACATCTGCCCTACATACATATTTGACTTTAATCTTATACCATTGTTCTGCTTCCTTTTCTTCTTATTGTGCTGTCTTCTGTTGGCAATCACTTCTTTAAACGGTTCTCTATCTTTTGCAATATGAAATATCTGTTCAACGCTGAGGTTAGTTCAATCTCTGATATTCCTCAGCTATGCTTCCTTTTAGAAGTATCTTTTCTATTTCTTCTTCCTTCTTCTATATTTATCAATTATTGTCACTCCCAAATACTTGTATTGAAATGCCAAATACTGGCATTTTCAATTCTGGACCTCGGAGGTAAACTACACTATGTCGACATGGTGTTATTTTAAATAAGTTCCTTTAATCCACTTATTTTGTTAGTTGGATTATACAAATTGGTAATATATTATCATTAAAATATGGTCGTATTGACTTTCAACCAATTATGGGATATATCAGATCTTTATTAACATCCTAAGTGCTCTAAACTTTGTTGCAAACACAGTTGCTCGAAATGACATAGTGTAGTTTACCTCAGAGGTCCAGAATTGTGTATGCCTTTGTTCCTGTTTTTAGTGTGACAAATTTATTCTATTTCATCTCTCCACACATTTCAATATAATATTTTGTTCTGGTTTCATTTAGACATGCATTTTCTTGCTTCACCTTTCAAGTTCCTAACCAACTTCAGTTTTTTCTTATTAAGACAACAATGTCATCTGCATAAATAGTATATTGCTGTTTACATGCATAATTAACTGTATAATTGGTAAGGAAAGGTTTGTCAAATAAACACTTATTTAAAAGGAGGGAAACTCATACTCATTTATTTTAAAATAAAATATAAAAATACATATTAAGAAATAAAATAAAAAGAATGTATCTAACATAATACAAGGATTCAATAATATATTCTCAGAATAAATAAACAAATTCCAGTTGAATGTAGAACAAGAGAAAGACACAAAATTACTTTCCAGTTTAGCTCTTGGATCTGCTAATGCACTTGGATCAAATATTAAGATGTCATAACTTGATAACTGTATTCTTGAATGCTGTGATGAAATTCAATATTAAAACTCCATTGGATTTTAGATATATAATTTTATCACGAATTTGTATACTTTCCGGGCGATTTTCTTCTTCATTACAATCAATAAACTCTAAAATTCTTCAACTTCTTCATACATTTTTTATTGTAATTAGAAAAACGAGAAAATATGGATTGGAAGTGGAACTGAATTGGAAAAATTAATATTCAATCAAGATTCAAACATAAACAAAGTTAGGTTAGAAACGCAGCCTTAAGGTAGGTATATCGACGACTTGAGACTCAGCTGTCATTAGTGTCATTTTTCAGCTCTTCAAGACCGCATTTGAGGTTGAGATCGGTTTATGAAACACAAATTTGTTCAAGATCGGTCTTGAGCATCGACGCTGACTTGAGTCTCGACTATGTATACAGGCCTTAAACGATTCGTTCGAAATCATCGCTCAAAATGATCGGTCGACAACGAGTGGTCTTCATCATACGTTCGACAACAACGGCGTTCTTCTTAACATCAATTTTGTATTTTGTTTGTAAATAAAATTTTAGTAAAATGAATGTGGAGGATTTGGTATTAGAAAATATGTTGAATGTTGCGAGGGAAGCGGAAATTTTAGTGAAAAACGGCCGTGAAAGACATTTCTAAGATAGATTTAGGTTAGATTAAAATATGGTCATATTGACTTTCAACCAATTATGGGATATATCAGATCTTTATTAACATCCTAAGTGCTCTAAACTTTGTTGCAAACACAGTTGCTCGAAATGACATAGTGTAGTTTACCTCAGAGGTCCAGAATTGTGTATGCCTTTGTTCCTGTTTTTAGTGTGACAAATTTATTCTATTTCATCTCTCCACACATTTCAATATAATATTTTGTTCTGGTTTCATTTAGACATGCATTTTCTTGCTTCACCTTTCAAGTTCCTAACCAACTTCAGTTTTTTCTTATTAAGACAACAATGTCATCTGCATAAATAGTATATTGCTATTTACATGCATAATTAACTTTATAATTGGTAAGGAAAGGTTTGTCAAATAAACACTTATTTAAAAGGAGGGAAACTCATACTCATTTATTTTAAAATAAAATATAAAAATACATATTGAGAAATAAAATAAAAAGAATGTATCTAACATAATACAAGGATTCAATAATATATTCTCAGAATAAATAAACAAATTCCAGTTGAATGTAGAACAAGAGAAAGACACACAATTACTTTCCAGTTTAGCTCTTGGATCTGCTAATACACTTAGATCAAATATTAAGATGTCATAACTTGATAACTGTATTCTTGAATGCTCTGATGCAATTCAATATTAAAACTCCATTGGATTTTAGATATATAATTTTATCACGAATTTTTATACTTTCCGGGCGATTTTCTTCAACACAATCAATAAACTCTAAAATTCTTCAACTTCTTCATAAATTTTTTATTGTAATTAGAAAAACGAAAAAATATGGATTGGAAGTGGAACTGAATTGGAAAAAATTCATATTCAATCAAGATTCAAACATAAACAAACAAAGTTAGGTTATAAACGCAGCCTTAAGGTAGGTATATCGACTACTTGAGACTCAGCTGTCATTAGTGTCATTTTTCGGCTCTTTAAGACCGCATTTGAGGTTGAGATCGGTTTATGAAACACAAATTTGTTCAAGGTCGGTCTTGAGCATCGACGCTGACTTGAGTCTCGACTATGAATACAGGCCTTAAACGATTCGTTCGAAATCATCTCTTAAAATGATCGGTCGACAACGAGTGGTCTTCATCATACGTTCGACAACAACGGCGTTCTTCTTAACATCAATTTTGTATTTTGTTTGTAAATAAAATTTTAGTAAAATGAATGTGGAGAATATGTTGAATGTTGAGGGAAGCGGAAATTTGAGTGGAAAACGGCCGTGAAAGACATTTCTACGATAGATTTAGGTTAGATCCATTTTAACATCTCTCAAAAAATAAGTTCATTCGGATGTTTCGTTTAAACAAAGAATTAGTGAGAAATCTAATACAGATGCTAGATCCTTTTCTAGCGCCTCCTAGGAGACCTCACGATTTGGACAAACAAACTAAGGTGAGTTGTAAAATAATACAAAATGTTAAAATCTAAATAAAATTGTGTTTTTAGGTACTGGTGGCATTGAAATTTTTTGCGTCGGGTAGCTACCAGCTGGAAATTGGTGCGAATGTATAGGTAGGGCTTAGCCAATCTTCTGTAAATCGGTGTATAGAGAAGGTTTCAGCTGCTCTCAATTCTGATGCGATTTTTAATCAGGCCCTGATATTCTAGTTACGGATCTCGTCCGATTGGCGCATGATGACGTAAGCAACAGAGTAAAGCATAATCCCGTATATGCGTCCGTAATACGAACGCGAATGATTTTTATAGTTTAGAGGAAAATTATTAAATTATTTCCTTTTATTTAAATAGATTTTCAGTTATTTGTAAAGTGTCCAGTCTCTTGATTATATTATCATCCGGAAAATAAAAATATTCATATATTCATAATAAAAATATTCATATAATCGATATCTAATAAAATTATTATATTTCGTTAATTGGCAAACATTGATTATTGGCCTGCACATTAGAAAATATTTAATCTTTACCAAGGGGAAGAGAAATCCCAGAAAGGATTGGGGAGGGTTAGAGGGGGGATGGGGAGGAGGTGGAGGGAATAAATTGGTAAATTCGTAGTTTTCTAAGTTTTTCGTCAATATTTCTAAAACTATGCGGGGTAGCATGAACAACCTTCTATACAAAAATGTTCTACATTAAAAACTGGTTCAGCCAAGGCACACTTGGGTAAATAATCTCTATAATGATAGTGAGTATAATCAAATATCGCGGCACCCCAGTGTGCCACGGCACACTGGTTGTGAACCTCTGTTCTATACAAAAATGTTCTACATAAACTTTAAAACAAAAAAGGTACTACACATAATTGTTATAAAATGTTACGGAGGGTGAAAAATGGATGTTTTCGAAACTTTTTATATGTCTTGGGCAATTTATATTATTACTGATGAAAGAAATTTTCTTTAGCAGGATTGTGTCTTGTAAATAAAATTTACTATTTCAGTGGCCGATGGTGTGTTAGTGATCAGCCCTTGAAGAAACGTCAACCTCACCATCTTCTCAAGGGGCGCTACTTTTTAAGGGAAAAGAGGCTTCCACAGGCCTAGGCCATATAAACCTGTAGTACGGAGAAATCCAGTCTGAAGTTTCTATGGACAATGTCGCATGCATTTTTTTCAACAGTAATTTCCAACAAAATAATTTTAAATACCCGAAATATTTCATGTAGCAGTTTTTATCATTTTCCTTTTACGTAATGTCAGGTTGTTTAGAGACTTGTTTAATTCTTTAATGCGGAAGTACATACGCGACCTAAAAAATAACTTCTTCGCTTTATTAGCACAGTCTACAGTAACACTTTTGGACATAAGGTTTTCACTAGTAATACCACTAGAGGTCAAATTATTTCCGGAAATTTTTTTGAGATCATGAATATTTTGAAAATTTCCCGAGTCGCAGACGAGGGAAATTTTCTAAAAATATTCATGATCAAAAAAAATTTCCAGATATTAATTTGACTTCGCGTGGTATTCGGTAAGAAAATTCCACACCAAATTTGCATTTGAAAATCCAAAGCTGCATGAACAGATTAATAGCGCGCCATAGCTTTGTCAGCAATTATTTAGGCTTTCAAATTCGTAATTTCTACTCATTGTAGTTGCATGGGAATAGCATTTCAAGATAGAAAATAGTATATTCTTCAATTTTACATAAGTTTTGAGTAACTACAAGTGATAGAAAATGAATCAAAACTAAATTATGTAAACAAATAAAAACCAATCTGTCAAAAATGTTCTGTTATTGTAAACGTCAAAAAATTTCCACTATAATTCGCTGTTGGGTACCCCACGAGCAAAAAATTTCCGATAAAATACCTCCGTTGCCATGGTGATCTGTCAAAATAACGTATTTTGATTGGTTCAAAATTACAGGTGTGGAATTTTCTAAATAATTTTTAGTTACAAAAATGGAATCACCATTTATGGAACGAAAAATTGTCTCCAGTTGCTCAATATGTGACAAGAAAGTGTCTGAAGGTTTACATAAACCACCCTCACTTAAATGATCAACCCATGTGTATGTTGAAAAATCTTCGGATTGAATACTGGAGTCCTTCAATTTATGGCAGATATAACCAGCCAAATTCTCCAAACCATCATACTCGAGGTCACTAATGTTTTGTTCATTCTGACTCTCATTAAAAATTTGCACATCCACAACTGTTTCGTTCTTAGAATCCAGCCTTTGGATCAATTGTCCAGAAATTGGTAAATCTGGGGTGTTGTCTATTTCCACGTTCGAAAATTCGGAATATTCACCTTTATTTTTCCCCATGATGTAGGAACGTAGGCGATACTTAAATTCCAATGAATTGGGATGATCATGCAAACCACCTTTGGCTCTTATAACACCAAACAAATTTTCTAAAACGTCTTGGTTCAGCCGTCTGGTTAAGATGAATTGTGCACCAAATCTTCTTTGTAGATCAGGTAACAAAATACCTAAAATTATTCTGGAATAAAATTTATTACGTAACAATCTCTATTTTTACCTTTTTGAAACGGAAGATTCCTGCCTTTTACCCTGAGATTTAATATTGTTTCGGACATTGTATTTATAATTTTATTTTGTTCTAAAATGTTCAAACCATAACCTCTATTGCGTATCCTTGAATCCTGAACAGGAACGCTAACATTTAAAATATCAAACCAATCATTGACCTGTAATATAATTACACATATATAGAAATTCGGAAAGTAATTATTGTATTTATTTTTTCGTAACTTACAAGTTTAAAAAATTCAGAACAATCTGACCAATTAACATCATTGGGAAGATGACCTAGAATTCCACATCTACTAATCGCTTTAGACATGGTATGTGAGAATAGTTTGGTAGCAAATTTTATTCTCTGTCTTTGTGCTCCAGTAACATTAAGGTGGTCTTTTGTCATTTTGTGAGTTATTTTCAAGTCCGAAGTGGCTGTAGCATCCAACACTTGCTCTACTATTTCTTTATTTATTTCCTTGCCGTTGATAATGAAACCTTGATCAACAAAATTGTTCCGAATCAGTTTTATCAGATGAGGAACATCAGCAAACACATAAACTTTTTCACCATTTTCAGGATTGTTAAAAAATGGTGTTGTGTAGTTAACCCCAAGTTCATTATGTAGACCTCTATTTCCACCACCCAGATCACAAGTCATAGCAACAACTTGAAATCCTAGAAAATATATTTGTATCTTTAGATACATTTATTATTGTTAACAAAGCTACTGTTATCGTTAGATACATTTATTATTATTAACAAAGCTACTGTTATTATTTGTAAATGTATTATATTATTTACCTGCACTTTCTACAAACTTTATTATCTCGAACAGAGTGTCAGCTGACATTTTTTTGTCGTAATCATAGAATATTGGCTGTTTCCATGATTTAAATAATCCAGTTATCATTACGACTTGTGCATATGAATATGGTTTTAAAATTTCATCTTCCACACGGTCGTAGATAAATTCCTTTTTTACTTTCATTTCGTCAAATTATAATGTGCACACTCGGTCCTTTTTATTAAAGTCGGAAGATTCTACAAATTTAAAAATATTTCGCAAATTGCCTGGTTGAATACGGATTTTTTTTAACCAACATCTTAAGGTAGAGACGGCCGGATAAGGACCTTTTTTTAACAAAAGTCTATATGCTCGAGGACCTGCGGCATACAGATCAATAGCGTTGGATACATCTGAGACAGTCCAGCGTATTCGTTTTTGGCTTTTTAACTTAGCAATATGATTTTTTGTGTATAATTTTTCGATTGCAGATAAAGTCATTTTCATTTCTCTAGTTTGGTTATCCAGTTTGCTTTGAAGATCATCAATATTCATACCGCTTAAATCCGTTTGTACACTAAAACAGTTCACCTTTTATGTACGAAACAAGAAATTTATGTATGTTTACTGACCTCTTACTAATTTCATGCACACCAAAACCTGGTTGATCAACAAACACATTAGACAAGCTTGTATTTACAGCACCAAGTTCTTCGGCCAACAACCTATCACCAGCATCTAAATCACTACTGCTACTTGCACCGGTTTCCCTAAATAATTTTAAACCATACATTACAATAAATAACTTTGTTTTTGATTACTTACCTTTGTAATAACTCGCTAACCAATGCTTTGTGAATTTTCTTGGTGATTCTTTCACTTCGATCTATAGAAGCTTTTTCTTTTTGTGAATGCGGTAAATGTTGACTTGGAATAGCATCATCTTTTAATCCACGATAACGCTTTGGCGTATAATTTAATAGTTTATGCTGTAAATTAACTTTATAGTCACTTTCCACGAAATCTTTAGAACACAAAACTGAATTTTTCACTATAAATTTGTCTTTCCTACCCGTTAAATGGATCCACTTCTTACACAATTCACTGTTCTTGGGAAAAGTGAAGAATTTCACTTCTGGGCAAGGATTTTTCTTAGATTGGTTGTCAGATCCACATCCAAAAACTGCACAACGCATGTTTAATGAAAATATTCACAACGTTACAAATAAATATCACAACGTTATACAGAATAAATTCAAAATATTTTAAGAAAACCACCGTAGACGTTGAAGACACGAAAGAATGCGATACTTAAGTTACATCAAGAATTCGAGATAACTCTGTTGCTGGCGTCATGACTCCGCCCACTATGCGCATTATCTTATCTTCAGTGTCTCTATATCGTGATTTTTAATGAACATGTAAATGCTCTTTTTGAGAGTTCAGCGTCAGACGCTGAACAGTGCAGACGCGTACGGAGCTGTAGTACCGAGGAGAAGCCGAAGTAGTGGGGACGACTCGACCTTGCTGATCTTTTCAGATCACCGTGAGTAAGACACGGTAAGCGGGAAGAGAAATCCACGCGCTTAGGCAAATACCGAGAGGCAAAAGCGACATCTTTGGATGTGATTAACCGAGGGAATTTCATCTTTCATTGAGTTCTCTGGGAGGTCACAATCCAGGACTAGCCAGTGAAGAAGCGAGCGGGCCTTGTGCCTGTCGGGAGCTATCTGTGCCTCCGTAGGAAGGACAATGTAAGGTGTGGAAATTTTGAATTTCACATCGGACAGACCCGGACACCTGGGCCTGATAGCTGAGAAAACGCAAGTGGAACCCTCCCTAGCGCAAGTTAGGGCGTGAACAGCCGCGTAGGTCCCTGGGACGGCACCCAGAAATTGGATGAACAGCGGTTCATCCAACCGCAAAAAACAGAGTCTTCCAAGTAAGAAAATGTTGTCTTTAGAAAGCACTGAGCTTTCACCGAGCAATTCCGCTCATAATGTTGAAAAACCCACCTTACCCGAATCCCTCTCGAAGTCAGAGCATGAGTCGTCTGACGACAATGCTTCTGGCGACGAGTCCGCCCCTAGAGCCTCTTCCCCCAAGTCGGAGATGGAGGAAGAGTACTCTAGTTCTGAAGATGAGTCTATGATCGACGATAAGTTCTCCGAAGAAGAAATCAAAGAGATTTATAAAGATCTGCCCCAGGTTACTGAAACCCCTCAGGTTTCTGAAATAACAAGCCAAACCCGCGATTCCGAAACCCCTCAGGTTTCCAACCCCACGGAGTTCGACAAAGCGAACGCATACTCCCGGCGCATCGAGGAAAAGCAGTCCAACAAAAGACCGCGCAACCCCTCAAGCCCCACCCAAGAACAGCTGAAAAAAGCTAAAGACGTTGATGGCATGCAGCAAACAATAGAGGAATTGTTTGCTAAATTGCAAGAGAATGAGGTTGAAAGACGTCAGGATCAGGCAAGGCATAGCCAACAAATCGCTGAGCTAATGGATGAGCTGAAAAAGCTTAGGACCATGCTCGAGCAGAAAGATCAAGAAAATCGGGAACTAGTCGCACAGCTGGTGAAACTAACCGATAGATCTAATCCCACCCCAACCCCCTCAGAGCCAGAATCTGAACCCAACCTAGAAGTGGCAGAAATGGACACGGAAGAGGTTGTGGACTCAGGCAGTGAAAGCACCTATCGTTTTCCAAAATACAGGAAAAAGAAAGGTGCATGCAAAAAACCTATTCAAGAACCAGAACACGGCAAAAGCAGTGTTAAAGACGCCCAACCTGAGGCAACCTGAGAGGATAAATGAGTCTACCCTAGCAAAATCTGACCTCAACTTAGAAGTGGCAATGATGGACACTGAAGTAGTTGAGGACTCAGGAGACGAAAATGCCTACCAATTCCCTAATTACAGGAAACGGAAAGGCAGAAAAGCCACAAACAAACGCGAATGCAATGACGACACCCAACCTGAGGCAGACAATGCTGAAAAGGTTAAAGAGCCGAAAAAGCGAAAAGCAAATCCTACTACTACTGATAATAATGGAACATCTCATCCTGCTGCGGTAGTAAACAAGCCCACTGGCGTTGGAGAAATCCAAATGGCCATAATTCAAGAGAGACAAGAAAAAGAAATAACAGATCGCTTAAGTCAACGTAGCACAAAAAAACAAAAATCAGCAGAGGTAGCCAACAAGGCTACGACCAGTCAAGCAGTGGTAGCAACTACGACCAAAAAACCACCAGCGATCATACTAAAGTCTGTAGGCGAAAGCCAAAGGATTTTAGCAACAGCGGCAAGCAAAGGCATAGGCTCCGTGAATAAATTCGCGAAGTCTGGAAGGTCGATAGTAATACAGACCAATGAAAGAGAAGGTTACCTTGGAATGCTCAAAGTCCTTGAAAACCACAGACCCAAAGTGGATTTCATAGCATATCCAATCGACGTAGAAACAAACAGGGCCAAGAGAAAAATAATTAGAGGGCTAAACACAGGCTTAAACCTAAGAGCGTTAGGTCAGGAAATACTAAAAGCCGGTGTTGAAGTTCGAGGACTGGAAAGAATGATTTCCAGGAAACCGGACAAGAAAGAACTACCACTTTACATCGTCACCATCGATGAAAAGGACGAAGAAAAAATGGCCAAAATAAGTAACCTCTCCTTCATGAAGGTCACCATCGAGGATGAATTTCGCACAAAAAAAGAAGTGCTGCAATGCTACAATTGCCAGAACTTCTACCACGGCTCAAGGTCTTGTCATTGCAGTTCGCGGTGTGTAAAGTGTGGAGAGGGCCACAAAACAGAAGACTGCACGAAAGATCGTGAGTCACCAGCAAAATGCGCAAACTGTGGGGAAGCGCACACAGCTAGCTACAGGGGATGCAAAAGAGCACCCCAAAACAGACCAAAGGTCCCAACACTCCCAAAAAGCAGACGTGCACCAAGTGCACCTGTTAAACCCAACATTAGCTATGCTGCAGCCACACAAGCCAAAGCTCCAACCACCAGAGCGCCCACAAGCGCCCCACAAAACCCCAATCAACAAGAACTTGTTAGCGTGATTAACGCCGCTATGGCAAATTTCGCTAACATGTTCCAAACTATGACTGTTGCCCTCGATGCGCTCAAACTCTCCAACACCCAGTAATGTTGAACAACCAGTTGGACGAACTTAAAATTGGGTCATGGAACTCGGGCGGGCTACGCTCGAAAATTAACACTTTAGACGAGTTTTCCAACAGACTCGATATAGATGTCATGGCACTGCAGGAAACCAAACTCACCGAGAGAGTGAAAACCAAGTTCCCGGGCTATGACATCTATAGAAATGACAGGACAGGGAGATCCGGTGGCACGGCCATTATGGTGAAAAAAGGAATTGAACACCATCAAGTTCCAACACCAGATGGCCTGGTCACCATGGAGGCTACCCTGGTGCGGATCAATGCGGCTAACCATACACTGAAAATTGCTTCGGTGTATGTGAGGCCGCTTGATCCAGTACTGGGAGAGGATCTCGATCTCATCCTGGACTCAGACGAGCCCACTGTGATTATCGGTGACTTAAACGCGAGGTCGCCCAACTGGTTCGACAGACTAACAAACTGCAATGGCAGACGGCTCTGTGACTATCTCGAAAACAAGCATAACACTATTGTAACTGGACCCACAGACCCAACATGCTTCCAGGGAGATAACATCCCAACACACTTAGACATTGCAATTCTTCACCATGTGGGACTACAACACGAGATAATAACGGCAAACGAAGGAGACTCCACGCATAACGTAATAGTTATGACACTTGGGGCAATAGATTTGAACCAAGTAGAACCACGTAAAAAGAAGATAATAAATTGGCAAAACTTCAGAAGAGAGATGAGTGAGAACATAGGGGATATACCCACAATAAATAACATAAATGAATTGGACGAAAGCATAATAAAACTAGAACAGACAATACAAAATGCAATGGAAGTTAGCACCAGAACCGAAAGCATAGCTACACAAAGAGGAAGATTCAGAGAAATATCTATTGAATTAAAAGAACTAATAAAAGAGAAGAACAGAAGAAGAAGAAGAGCACAACGAACTCGAAACAGAGAAGATAAAAGAATTGCAAATGAACTAGACAGGGAGGTCAAAAAACAGTTACAAGAGCACCGAAGCGAATGCTGGGACCAATATATCCAAAGCCTAAATCCAAATAAATCTGCATTCTGGAAAGTATCAGCAGTACTTAGAAACGATAGAAAACCGATTCCACCTCTACACGGAGAAACAGGAATCGTATATACAGACGAGGACAAAGCAGAGGCCATGAAAGATACACTAGAAACGAATTGTAAGAAAAATTTCCATCAAAGGGAAGATCTAGACTTCACCACAGAGGTCGAAAATAGTGCAAGAAGAATAAGAAGGAGAAAAGGCAGAATAGGCCTTGAACACACCACCCCAGAAGAAATAAGAAATATAATCAAATGGGCTAAGGCGAAAAAAGCACCAGGACCAGACAACATCACAAATAGGGCAATTAAAAACTTACCGACCAAATTAATAGTGTACATCACAAATATCATCAACGCAGTACTGAGACTAAGATACTTTCCAGATAGATGGAAAGAAGCCCACGTAATAATGATTGGAAAACCGGGGAAAAACGGGAGCTTTCCTCAAAACTACAGGCCAATAAGCCTGCTATCATCGATAAGCAAAATAGCTGAAAGAGTAATACTCAAAAGACTCCAAGAGGAAACCGAAAGGCTAGGAATACTCCCCGAAGCGCAATTCGGATTTAGATCAGAACATTCTTGCGAACTCCAAGTACTAAGACTGACAGAGTACATCACGAAAGGCTTCAACGAGAAAATGTACACAGCAGCTGCATTTCTCGACGTCAGTAAGGCATTTGACAGAGTCTGGCATGAGGGGCTAATCCACAAAATGAATGATTATGGGTACAGCGGGGCGATGACATGTCTTCTGGCTTCATACTTAGCCAACAGGAGGTTCAGAGTTCGGATAGGGGACACCCTGTCCGAAGTCGGAACCCCTGAGGCGGGTGTGCCGCAGGGAGCCGTGCTGTCACCTTATCTGTACACCATATACACGGCAGACACGCCTAAAAGTAACAGAACGATACTAAGCCTATACGCAGACGATACTGCTATAGCAGCAAGCAGCAGAGACCCAGACCTGGCAGCAAGACATGTACAAGGAGAACTAAACCGATTATCACGATGGTGCATAAAATGGAAGATTGCGCTAAATCCAGACAAAACTCAGGCCGTCATGTTTCGTAAAAGATGGGGAACACCCAACACAGAACTAAGCATGGACAATAACCAAATAGAATGGGAAAATGAAGCCAAATACTTAGGCGTAACGCTAGACAGAAAACTAACATTCACACAACACATAAAGCAAACAGTAAACAAAGCCAAAGTACTAAGGAAACAACTAGCCCCAATAATTGGGAGGAAAAGTAAATTAAATATAAAGACAAAACTGAGAACAGCCAATAGCATAATCCTGCCCACCCTAACATACGCATCAGCAGCTTGGGGACATACGTGTAAGTCCAACAGGAAAAAATTACAAATCAGTCAAAATCACATGATTAGAGAAGCCCTAAACGTGCCCAGATATGTACCACTGCGGTACATATACCGGGACACAGATCAGAGAAAGATCCTAAGGACCATGGATGAAAAAGCGTATGACATCTTCACGAACGCAAGAAACCACCCCAGTAGGTGGCTGAGGGAATTAACGGATTATGACGAAAACGTCAGAACGAAGCATAGACGGCCTAAACAGCAATTACAGGGATACAGGCAGGTCCCAGCAGAAGAACATGATGTGTGAGATAGTTACAGAGTAGTCTAACCCCAACGCGCGATAAAGGTAGAAAAAAAAAAAAAAAAAAAAAAAAAAAAAAAAAAAAAAAAAAAAAAAAAAAGATCATGCTCTGGGGCCCAATCGATGTTAGATGATTGGACGCCAGATCGTGCTCACCAAAAAAATACATAAAATATACTAACCCACAAAAAAATATATAAAACTAACAAAAGACCCTTTATTGTCGCAACCATGTTAATACGAAGTATACTTTGAAGATTAGTGAACACTGACCGTACCCACTCGGCTCATACTCAACATTAAGGGTACAAGGGACCCCTCAGGTCACCTTGTACAAGCCACTTAGGCTTCAGGCCCTTAAGGCAGGTCGAATGAGAGACCTAACCATCGCGAAACTCTGAGCATCGAGACCATGGGCGTCGGCCATGGGCTCGGTGGCCAGACTCATTCGGGTGCCCAGCTGCCGAGGAGAACAAAATTTATTTTGCCAAATCGGCAGCTGGGTGACCGAGCTCACTACACGGTTTCCCCGCGGAGTGACATCAATCTAGGTTGATGTCCCTCCGCGAGGAAACACACTCTTAGGGACTTCAGTCCAAATTCATGTCAATACCAAAGTAGAATCAGTAATGTAAATAGGGAGAAAAGCTACACAGCTACCCCTACAGTGAGGTGGCCTAACCACAACCATGCTAAAGCGAAGGGTGCTTCTTTTTCCCAAATCACCCGACGCAAAGATCATAGCCTCCCCGCGTATGTCACACGTTGGGGAGGGGTGGAGGAAAAACCTGGGGGTCAGATAGGTACCGATCCAAAATGACTCGCTCTTTTGGGGCGTGACCGGTCTGATTTTCGGACATGTGGGTCCCGCTGATTAGCAGCGGTACACACATGTTCCTAGGGGGTGGGATGATCGGCGAGTGTGAGTGAGAGTGTAAATGCTCCTTCATCAATAAGAGACTGTGAAATCATACGAGAAAAGTAAGTTGGGGAAAGTGAGGCCAAATGGCTCAAACATCTTTTTAGGCTACACATAACAAAAAACGAAATATTTAAGCACAGTTGAATTAGGCAACAATTTGCGTATAATAGAACATATTTCTTTGAAAAAATTTTATTTAAGTATAGAGTTAAAAGTAAAATAACATTATTTTTAAAAAGCTCTAAAGGGACCATTTTACATCATGGTTAGGGTAAAATGAACCCATCCATGAGGTAAAATGGCCCCTATAGTTCTTTTGTAAAGGAAACGTAATTTCTACATTTTTATTTACAAAAATCGGAAATGTACAATTTCTTATTTCCAGTTACACCCGCACACAATAAATGACCCCATTTATTACACAAACTGCACTTGATCCAAACCTCCTTCTCCTGCGATTTACTGAATAATTCCGAGCAAAATATATAGGCAACGTCATCTTTATAATCATCAAATCTCTTATTTTCTTTGTTTTTTCCAAACACCTTTTTGCTTACAGCTTTTCTAGCTGATAGTGAAGTTGGCTTGGGTGTTTTTTGTTTTGCTTTCATCAAAAAATAATTTGGTGTGGAGGTGAAAACAGTCAATCCTTGCGAAGGCCTTGAACTCCTTGTCTGAGGAGGTGCCTGAGGTAGTGGATATACAGGGTGTCCCAAAAAGATTGGTCATAAATTATACCAAAGATTCTGGGGACAAAAATTTGTTGATTGAGCCTAACTTACCTTAGTACAAATGTGCACATAAAAAAAGTTATAGCCCTTTGAAGTTACAAAATGAAAATCAATTTTGTTCAACATTTCGAAAACTGTTAGAGATTTTTTATTGAAAATAGACGTGTGGCATTCTTATGGCAGGAACATATTAACAAAAAATTAAAGTAAAATTTGTGCACCCCATAAAAATTGTATGGTGGTTTTGTTCCCTTAAACCCCCCGAAACTCTTGTATATGTTCATATTAAATTATTGTTAAAGTATTATTAGTTAAACACAGTGTTTCTAAAACTTTTTTGCCTCTTAGTACTTTCTCGAAAAGCCAGTTTTTATCGAAATATTTTGAATATTTGTCAAATCCACCACCTATTTGTATATGGTTAAGTACGATTAATTATAGAGACCTGGTAATAATATGAAAAATCTATAATTTACATTTTTATAATATGAAAATATACTAAGAGGCAAAAAAGTTTTAAAAACACTGTGTTTAACTAATGGTACCGTAATAAAAGTTTAATTGGAACGTACACAAACATTTGGGGGGTTTAAAGGAACGAAACCCCCATACAATTTTTATGTAAACATATTAAAAAGAAGCCGCATCTCGAAAAAACTGGTTTATCGAAAAAAGACTAAGAGGCAAATAAGTTTTAAAAATATTGTATCTTACTATTGGTACCACAATAATAATTTAATTGTATCGTACACAAAATTTTGGGAGGGGTTTAAGGGAACAAAACCCCATAAAATTTTTATGGGCTGCACAAATTTCACTATAATTTTTTGATAATATGCTCCTGCGATAAGAATGCCACATGCTTATTTTCAAAAAAAATCTCTAATAGTTTTCGAAATATTGGAAAAAATTGATTTTCAGTTTGTAACTTTAAAGGGCTATAACTTTTTTTATGTGCACATTTGTACTAAAGTAAGTTAGGTTCAATCAACATATTTTTGACCCCAGAATCTATGGTATAATTTATGACCAATCTTTTCGGGACACCCTGTATATCATATGGAGTTACAAAGTATCGTCCAGCGATGATGGAATTTCATTTTGTTTTGAAGTGCTAATTTCGGAAATTGGGATTGAATTACCAACTACGGAGCTTGTAACGTCAACTTTATGATTTGAAGCAACAACTTCCTCATTTGAAGCTGCAGTGACTATAGTTTCATTGTCTGATAATTCCTCCGGATTGTTTCCAAAAAAGCTGACCTCATCCGAAGATTGTCCACTAGCTTCCCATTCCTCTGAATCGTCTGATGAAGATATATTACGAATTTTTCTTTTCCCTATAGATAAAGCCCTTACAAGAGAAGAAGTATCTCTTTGTGGAGAAGGTGTTCTATGTTCGCGGATAGGATCAACGGTTTCATTTTCCACTAGAGGTCGATCAGTCGTATACGATGGATTAAATTTCCAGTCTGGGAATATGTTCGGATAAAAAGGATAAATGCCTGTTTTCTCGAATCCACTGAGTCCGTTGTTAAGTGTGGCAGCTCGTCGGTACAATTTTCCAAACAAGCTAGCTATGTTATACAGAGCTACGACCTTTCCAGGGTTTGCCTTAAGCCATAAAATAATTTCCTCATTAAAATACGTCATTAGATGTGAAAATACTGCTACATCCAATGGCTGCATCTCGTGCATGCAATGTGGAGGAAACGACAGCATTATAATGCCATTTTCTCTGCAGTATTCTATAGCTTTGACAGATTTGTGGCTTGAATGACCATCAAGCAATAATATAACCCTATTTTCAACCGAGCACTGTGTATGCTATTGGAAATGCTTTAAAAACAGAATGAAGGTGTCAGATTTCATGTATCCAGATTCATTGAAAAGAGAAAGTGTTCCAAGTGGGGCACCTTGAAATAATAATTCATTCCTTCGTTTGCGTGGGAATATTATTGCTGGTGGGATGAATTGACCTGCAGCATTTACACAGAGAACAACGGTGACATTTTGTCCTCTTTCATCGCTTGTTAGGAAACCAACCTGTTTCCGTCCTTTATGTGCTAAAATTTTGGGTAACTTGCCAGGGACCGTTTAAATGCCAGACTCATCCATATTATATATCCTCATAGGGTTTATGTTATTTTTATTTTGTATTTCATCTAAAAGAGAAAAAACTTAGCGACTGCCTCTTTATTAAAGCCTCTCGCCCTGGCAGCTGAGGTAGCCTCAGGAGTTCTAAAAGAAATCTCTGGGTGTCTCTTTAGAAAATCTCTAAACCAAGCCGTTCCAGCTGACTTTTTGTTTTTAGAAAACCTGTGTTTAATACCATTCCTCTCCGCAAGGGAGTACGCCATTTCACAAATGTTTTTCTTCGTCATGCCAAATAGTCGGTCTTCCATCTCTAAAACATACTCCTTTAAGGAAGTCTCCAATTTTTCGGGCAATGTTGTAGTGAATCGACCAAGTATTTTCGAATAACCTGTTGCCTAAAAGAAAGTAACGATAATTTTCTGACATCTCCTTTATAAATAAACTAGTCTACTTTTAGTTAACTTACCAATACATTTTGATTTTTGGCCCTTCTTTTTAAAGTACTTAAAGGCAGATTATAAAGCCTAGCAGCTCTTTTAAAAGGCATACCGTTAGAAATATTTTCCAAGGAAAGTTTCATTGAATTTGAATCCCATTGCCGTCTTGTCGTCTTCCGAACATAAGTTCTAACCATTATTTCTGTAGAGATAATATAACTACATTTGTTTGTTATAAAAATATTTCTGTATAACTCAAAACTTTATTTGATAGGCTAAGCAAGGGTAAAATGGTCCCCGGGGACATTTTGCCTCAACATAGAGGGACCATTTTACCTCAAAATCTGCTCAAATATAAAAACTAATTTACATGAGTGACTTCTGATAATTAGAGAAATTGTAACATCTGATATAAACAGAAAGAATACCTTTTTAAACTCCATTAAAAAAAAATTCTACTTACTTTAATTAAAACGCCTAAAAACACAATTTTTGCGAGCACGAAATTAACAATATCACGTGTGTTTTTATAGGTTATATTAAAACTAGCCTAATATGCTTCGCACATCTTCACAGCTTCGTACATAGGTGGCACTAGTAGTACTGAATATAATAAAGAAAGTTAAACGATGGTTTCATGAAAATTGTGAGAAATATGTTGGGGGACCATTTTATCCGACTTTCCCCTACCTATTGTAAATTTCTGTAACTTAAGTTTTTGGCTTGAAACCTATTATCTTATTTTCAGTTTCAACCAGAAGTTTGGGTTTCCCGGAGTTATTGATTGTACTCATGTAGCTATTGTACCACCTTCAAGAGGAAATGAAGAGCATTTATATGTGAACAGGAAAGATCACTCAATAAATGTTCAATTGGTAATTTTACATTCTTTCATAAATTGATTGATATTGTAAATAAGTTATTTTTAGTTATGTGATAGTAATTATGGGATAATGAATGTATGTAAATGCATTTATTTGGAATCAATCCAATTATCAAATTGTATTAAGAAATCTTTTTTTAAGAACAGGAAGATCATTTTTCCTATTAGGTAAGGATTTATTTATAATATACAGGATATTTCCATTTTCATTTTCGAAATTTCAGGAATCAATAATAGTTTGTTTACAATTGATGCAAGTTCTTCAGGAATACAAAATCAAATGAACATTAAAAAATGCCAGTATCTCAGAACTAAATCATTTTTGTAAAAAAAATATTCTTGACAAACTTCAAACTCACATTTTTTAATACATTATTTTTTAATAATATATCCATTCTTGAATCATGGGGAATTAAAATGAAAATAGAGTGTTCCGAATTTAGGGATCATACTTTAGTAGCAATCAAAAATCTTTTTTCATCATAGAGAAAGCTGGTAAAATATTGCCTCCTAATTTTAGAGGTATATTTTATTCCTAATTTTAATATATATATATATATATATATATATATATATATATATTTTAAGGTGACTCAGGATACCAATTGAGACCTTTTCTGATGATTCCATTTGATGGAAACCCAATCCCAGGAACCCCTCAATTTGAATACAATAGACGTCTGACGTATACCCGCTGTCTAAATGAGAGGTGTAATGGGTTGTTGAAGATGCGTTTCAGATGTTTACTCAAACACAGAGTACTACATTACTCTCCTGAAAAACGCGGACAGATAATAAATGCATGTGTCGTGCTCCATAATTTATGTGTGCAAAATAATATGCCTCAACCAGATCCAGAAATAGGAGATGAACTAATAGATCTTGGCATATATGCTAATATTGATAATGGAAATCAAGCACGAGCAGGTATGGCACGAATTGACCCTGAATTAGTAGAAGGGCGTGGAATAAGGAATGTTATAATGAATCATTTTTACAATTAAAAAAAAATCAATTGAAAATTTATTGACTTTTATTAATTGAATGCTATGCTGGAACAAGATTGTAATCCTCAATTGTTTCATAGGTGGGTTTTCCATGGAACAACGTTCTATATGAGCAAAATAATGTACTGCTGACTGGGGAATATTATGAGACTTTATGTATCCTACGGTCTATCATGCTACCTTCTTAAAGATTCCTTTTTTCAAAAATTTGTTGACAAAATCTGATTTAGCGTTTACAACGTTGTTCCAGCATAGAGTTCAATTATCAAAATCTTTTTCCATTTTCTTAATGTAATCTACAGAAAAGAAGACTATATACCTGGAAGTCACCAGCTGATCAAAAAGAGAATTGTATGATACTAAATTGACTATGTATTAATTAGACAAAGATACAGGAATGCAATTATATCTGCAAAAACCTATCCAAATGCCGACATAGGATCAGATCACAAACCAGTAGTAACCGAAAGTTAGGCTCAAAACAAAAATAATAAAACGAAGAACAACAAATGCAACAATTGATCCAAGTCAATTAAAAAATTCACCAATAAGACAACACCTGACAGATAAAATCAATAACAGATCAATGAATGTTAAGAACAAATTTTGCAAAATACTGAGACGGATAAAAAAATGGTTATTAATAAAGACAGAAATAGATTAAAGTCAAAAAGAAATTGTAGCGCCAACCGGATACAAAAAGAAACAATGGACGAGGGAGGAAATTTTATATTTGATGGAAGAAAGACATAACATAAAAACGATAATCAGATGTACAAAAAAGTAGATAAATAAAACACAGAATTAAGCAGGTGAAAGAACAATGGTTCAAATAAAAATGTGCAGAAATAGAAGAATACCGTAAAAGACATGATAGTTTTAACACACATACAAAAATTAAAGAATTAACTCACAACAATAGAACAAGAAAAGACATAATATACAATACTTACATAATATACCAATGGGAAACTAGTGTTGAATACCAACAACAAATTAAAGAGATGGACAGAATACATCAATGAACTCTTCAAAGACAGTAGAACAGAGCAGATGGAAATAGAAGTAGAAGAGGATATGGTTTTAAAGCTATTAAAAGAGAAAATTGAAATGGCAAAGCAGTAGGTCAAGGCCAAATTACAGTAGAAATCTTAAAATGCATAAATGATGAAACCTTAGACATTATAGTAGACTTATTTAACACAGTGTACAAACAGGACACATACCGAAACAATGGTCACTCTCTACCTTTTCTGCTATCCCAAATAATACAAATATTAAAGATTGCAGTGAATACAGAACAATATCATTAATAAGTCACATTCTCAAATTATTTGTGAAATAATACAAGTTCCAATAAAAAAAACTGGAACAAGGAATAGATGATAGTCAGTTAGGGAGCGTTCAAGTATTACGTAACGTGATTTTTGACCCCCTGCCCCTCTACGTAACGCACTGTACTAGCATCTGCCATAAACAAAGTCAGAATAGTCATGTTAATTGCCAACATTCCGAACGAACAATGCTCATGAAGAAGAAGACTGATAATACAGGGAAAGATAAGAGGAGGAAGGAGTATAGGAAGAAGGAGAGTGTCCTAGTCTAGTTGAAGAATTTAAGGGATTGGTTTAAATGCAGTTCTATAGAACTCTTCAGAGCAGCAGTACACAGAGTAAAGATAGTGATGATGATGTCCAACAAGAACCAACAGAAGAAAAATATTACTATCATCATCATCATGGCATCTACACTCCTAGCGGAGTGATTGCCGCTCTCTTTGGGCTCTTCCGATTCGTTTGTCGTGGTGAATCAATCCGCATGAACATTTTCGTTTTACAATTGGTTGTGTGACTTGGCATCTTATACAATTTTCCTCCATTCGTTCCTGTTTTTACTTCTGGTTACCCATTCTCTGACTCCCATCTTCTTAAGGTCCTCCACTATCTGGTTCTCCCATCTAGTTTTGGGTCTTTCGTGGTCTGCCTGATACAGGTTTCCATTTGGAAATTTTCTTGATAACGGCTTCTGGATTCCTCCTTTCTATATGTCCCATCCATCTGAGTCTCTGTGCCTTGATAAACCTGACGATGTCTTCTCCTTTCAGAAGTTCTCTTACTTCGTGGTTCATGAGTTTTCTAAATTTATTATTACCTAAGTTTAGTGGTCCTGCTATTCTACGAATTATTTTCCTTTCTAGGATCCTCAATCTTTCTTCCTCTTTCTGTGTCAGACACATTACTTCAGCACCACATGTGATTACTGGTCTAATTGCTGCTTTGTAAATTTTCAGTTTTGTATTCTGAGTAAGCTTCTTATCTTTGAGGAAGTTACTGTATTTCCAGTAGGTTCTGTTTCCTGCCTGGATTCTTTCATTAATTTCGATACTTCTATCATTAGTTCCATTAACTGAGACTCCCAAGATATTTAAAATGTTCTACCTTTTCAAATTCATATTCACCAATATTTAAGCTTATTATATTAACTGGGTTTTTTCTTGAGCATATTAGGTATTTTGTTTTGTTTTGATTTGTTTCTAAACCCCTTTTGGATGCTTCTTATATATTGCTATACAAATGTAATATATTTCAATATTTATTATTGAATGTGACAAATAAGTTTTTATTTACATATAATATTGCTGATTACTATTATCAGCAAGCTGAGATATACCACCATCATTCTGACAGGGGCATTTGTATGCTTGTGCAATTGTCACCAGTGCAGTGTGTGCAATAATAAGTGTGATTTGAAGTGTAGGTATCCGTTTCAGTTATTTGTAACAATATTTTGAAATAAAGCTCATACCTCAAAGATACAAAGAACACTATATTTACAATTTTACAATGAAAAATTTTACAATTTACATGGAAAAGGTTTGGAAACTCTAAGGTTTGGAAAATCTACATTTGCAAACTGTATATATAGTATTATATTAACTTTTTTTAGTTCCGACACTATGTTCTCCTTTGCTTCTACATCCCTTGTCATTAGTTCCAGTTTGCGTTTGTAGTACTCTTTTTTATTTGCACTTTTCTAACAAGAGTTTAAGTGCATCATCACTTTGCTTAACTGCTGTGTCTAGTCGTTGAGTGCCCACATTCCTTGGTTTCGAAGATGTTGCAGAAGCAGAATTTGCACTTACCTTTACATGCCCTTGCTCTCTTAGAGATGCGCCTGATAATAATAATAATAATAGCCTTCCAAGAAACCATCCAACATCTTACAGGGGGCTGCCAGGCATTTGCTGCAACTGAATACAAGCAACGGCATGACGCAGTGGGAAAAATCCTTCATCAAGAGATAGCTATCAAGCTGGGACTTCTCCAAACGGACCATCTCCCGTATTATCAATACGTCCCTGAGAGTATGCTTGAGGATGGCAACTACAAGCTATACTGGGACCGCACTGTGCTCACAGACCAAACAGTGGCACATAATAGACCAGATCTCGTACTAGTTAATAAATTAACAAGACAAACAACACTAATTGATGTGGCGATACCTAAAAACAATAATCTATGTAGTAAATTTACTGAAAAGCTCGCCAAGTACAGAGATCTAGAAATTCAAATACGAAGGCAATGGAGAATGCAAAGTACCCAGACGATACCGATTATTATGTCTACTACTGGAGTCATTCCGAAGACCCTCCTCGAAAGCATAAAAAATCTGGGTCTGAATGAACATCTTTATAAGACCATGCAGAAAGCTGTACTACTCGCGACGACCAGATGCGTACGAAAATTTGTGGGAGATACACCTGCATTTCAAGTCACCTAGGGCTCGAAAACACGGAAAGAGTCCCACCAGAGCTCAATCCTTTTGATACCGTAGGTATCTGGGATGAGTCAATTTTCCCCTTAGAAGGAGTGTGAGCCGTGTGGCTAAATCTGGCTTTATTGCCCAACAGTTTCCCATTTACAGGACAATGATAAAAATATTACATAATTTATAACACCTATAATAGGTAAGATAAAGATTTAAGCAGTAGTACAAAAAAAATAACATTAATAATGCAAGTTAGACAAAAATTAATATAAATTAGTCACCCAGAAAAAGAAAATAAATTAATACTAAAAAAAATTGTGCTTATTTCAGACACTCAATAGCTACTTTTATAAAGTTCCTTTGAGAACATGAAAAAATGTCACAATGCTTACCAATGACATTAAAATTTCTACACATTACATTAATAGAAGCCTTACATAGAATATTTGTACGAGCTCTTGTACACCTAAATAATACATTTGTTCTTAAATTAGACCTTGGAATATTAAAATTAATGTTTTCTTATATTGAAATACAATCAATTGCATTACTAACAAGTTTGTACAAAAAAATTAAAGATGCAACTTTTCTTCTTAATTCTAAACTACACATACTAAAACGAGCACACAAGTAATTATTATCTACACCTCTAGCCGGATAAAGACCATTTACTTTAAACATTAAAAATTTTAGAAATTTTCTCTGAACGCTTTCAATTGCAATGTTATGACAATCATAGAAAGGACTCCATATAATACTGGCGTATTCAAGTTTAGAGCGGACATAAGTATAATATAGCAGTGTTAATGACTTTATATTATTAAATGACTTACAATTGCGAATTAAAAATCTATAAGCCTTCAACGCTTCAGAAACTTTAACACACATATGTTCCACAAAAGTGAGTTTTGTGTCAAAAATTACACCCAAATCCTTAACCGTGTTCTGCCTTTCTAATATTCTATCGTGGCAACTATAGTTAAATATAAATAAACTTGATTTCCTAGAAAAAGTGACTACTTTACATTTTTTTGTGTAAGTTGTAATTTGTTGCTGTTTTGTGCAGCAATTTTCCAATATTTCTATATTCTGCTGAAGCTGGTTACAATCATCCAGCTCCCTAATAGTAGAAAATATTTTCAAATCATCAGCAAAGCCCAGTCGTTCGCATGAAATATTTTCAAGAAGGTCATTAATAAATAGAAAGAGCAATGAACCGAGATTGGAACCTTGAGGCACACCAGACGCAGCAAGATATTTTTCTGAGACATAACCATTATATGCTACAAACTGCTTCCTTCCCTGAAGATACGATTTTAACAATAAAAAAGCCTTGCTAAGTAATACTTGATGATCAATTCTGTCAAAAGCCTTCGAAAAATCGGTATATATAACATCAACTTGGGCATTATCGTCAATAACTTCAGAAAGATATTGAGTAAAATATAACAAGTTGGTTACAGGTGATCTTTTATTAACAAAACAATGCTGATTAGATGAAATATAAAGTTGAACAGAAGATAAGATCCTATTATATAATACGATTTAAAAAACCGTTGAACAATTAGATAAAACAGAGACAGCTCTATAGTTTTCTATTTCTGACTTCACCCCAGCCTTAAATATCGGACACACCCTTGCTTCCTTCCATAGTTCTGGATACTTCATTTGTTGTATGGATAAGTTTATAATCTTGGTTAAAGGTATGACAAACGCACCAGCGGAATCTTTAATAAGAAACGAGGGAATCTTGTCAGGGCCTGATGTCATCTTATCTTTTAACTTTCTGATAGCAACATTTATTTCATCCTCTGTAACCGATTGAAAATTAAATGATGTCATATATCGGTTTATTGGATAATTGCAACAACCTTCATCATCAGAAACTAAATAAACACTACTGAAAAATTCCGCAAAAGCATTCACTATGGCTTGCGGATCTTTGTACTCACTTCCCTCAAAACTCATGTTGCCAGGAATTCGTGATGACGTATTTCTAGAGTGATTGTAAGACCAGAACTTAGTTTTGTCTTGAGAAATATTTGTTTGAATATCCTCCAAATAATTGTCATATGCCACCTTGACCTGATATTTTATTAGTCGACGTAATCTTTTAAACTCAATAAAATCGAAATGAATCTTAGATTTTTTATATTTGCGTCGGAATTTAACTTTTAGTTTTATGTTTTTTTATGGTGATCGTCCTCAGCTACAAGAGGCCAATCATCGTGGGACACAGTACATTTTATATTGGATGCTATCAAAGCGAGTATTCGTTCAAGTGTATTTTTTATATTATATTGATCTAAGTTATTAGTACTAAATAAATTTAAAATTGCTGAAGTTTTTCTATCCGATATGTATGATGCCTGATGTAGTAGGTGTATCACTAAGAGAGACAGGTTGGGTTAATTCATCATCTTGTTGAATATGAATTTTTTCACCCAGCTCTAGATCTTCATCCTCAGCTGTTTCACAATCTATGTCAATTTCTGAAACTTGGGATTCTCTGACGTTACCCAATCCTTCGATAGCTGTGTTGCCTATGATCTCCACAACTATCTCCTCACTTTGACTCAGATCAGGCAACGCAGGACCTCCTCCTGTTCCTGAGTAGTAGGTGTTTAATCTCCCCTTCTTTGATATTACTCGAGACTGAATGTCATGCCAACTCTGAGAAGAAAAATATTATTAATGAATGGTCAATGGGAGAAGATAACGAAACTGAAAACGAAAAACATGAATTTTTACACCATTTGTTTAAATTTTTTAGCTTTTATTGAAAACTTGTTACTTTAAAAAAGTATCATACAGAACAAGTAAAAACTTCGTTTGTATAATTTGTATAATGATATAAAAAGTTTATTGAAAAACTATTAAAAAGTCATCAAAAAGGATTCGCAAAACGTTTTCAATCTAGATCAGATCATCTTCAGTGCGTTCTGCTTAGTACATGAAACTAGCAAACTTATAGAATAGGTGACATCGAGAAATATGGTTTACATTTTTAAAAACTGGTGTTAGTAGCGACTCTAAGTCGATGTTAAACGATAAATTTAAAAGTGCTCAAAGGGCAACATGATTCACTGCTCGATGATAACGTGTGGTACTTACCAGTTCGATGGACACAGGCCAACCTTTTGGTTACTTCGGTCCACATTGTGATCGAATCCTTTCTCGTAAAGGTTAAAGAAAAGTTTTGTTTCAGTTGTGGATGGACCCGCATATACTCTATCAGGAGATTTTTCTGTTCCATCGACATTGGCTGTTTTCTCTTACTGTCTGCCATGATGGCAATGTAACAATAAACTATTATTATAACTAATCACGACTGCTAATAAATAAATATTAAATATTACGTAAATTTTACGCTCTACTAGAAATAATAAGTAATCAACACAATAATAAACAGAATAAACACCTGGACGTTGAAGTGACACTTGACTTTAAGAAAAATAAACACTGACACATGTAACACAAACTTTTCAATAGTATTTACCACGATGCCAAATCTATAGATCTGTCAAAATGAGCGACTGCGTTCGGTGGAACGAGTAGTTAAAAATATCCTCGAGAATCAAGATTGCGGAATATATACGTTCGATTACATTCGTTCGTGAGCGTTTACGCACAGGGAACGATCGTTCTCGAGAATTGACGTCCCGATGCTAACGTTATCGTATTTTAGGTCCGCTATCCGACCTACCGGAACGGAGCCCGTTAACGTTAAAACCATTTCCGTTATTCAATATTCATACTGCGCATGCTCCATTGCTAAAATAACGTTACCGTATTCTCCTAGAGTTACTTGATAACTCTCTATTATTCAATGCTAGTGTACGTTAAATTATAGAGAGTATACCTAGATATATTAGCATAATAAAATTGATCCAAAAGATGGCATAACCCAGACATCCAAAGTGAAAGTTATCCTCCAACACCAAATAGTTCTATATGGTTCACATAATGTTCAGAAAAAAGTCACACCATTTTGAGTGTCGGGTTTAGGGGGGAGAAATCGGTATATTCGTAGTTTTTCGTCAATATTTCTAAAACTATGCGGTTTAGCACATGAACAATCTTCTATACAAAAGTGTTCTACATTAAATTTGAAATAAAAAAAGGCTCTATGCATAATCCTTCTAAAATGAAGGGTTCCAAAGTTACGGAGGTAGTATCGTATAATTGGTCCAAAAAATGCCTAACCCAGACGTCCAAAGTAAAAGTTTTGCTCCAACACCAAATTGTTCTATATGGTCCACATATTGTTCAGTAAAAAGTTACGCCATTTTGAGCGTCCGGTTGGGGGGAGATGGGGGAAAAGTCGGTAAATTAGTAGTTTTTTTATGTTTTTCGTCAATATTTCTAAAACTATGCTTTAGCGTAAACAATGTTTCATAAAAAAATGTTCTACATAAAATTTAAAACAAAAACGGTCCTATATATTATAATTGTTATAAAATTAACGGTTCCAGAGTTACTTAGGGTGAAAAGTGGAGGTTTTCAATACTTTTTATATTTTTTGGGCAATGGATAATGATTTTCGGTGGTGAGGTTAACGTTTCCTCAAGGGCTTATCACTAACATACCATCGGCCACTGAAATAGCAAATTTTATTTACAAAACGCGATCCTGTTAAAGAAAATTTCTTTCATCAGTAATAATATTATAAATTTCCCAAAAAATATAAAAAGTATCGAAAACCTCCACTTTTCACCCTCCCTAACTCTGGAACCGTTGATTTTGTATCAATTATGAACAGGACTTTTTTGTTTTAAATTTTATGTAGAACATTTTTGGATAGAACATTGTTTACGCTAAAACATAGTTTTAGAAATGAGGAGCTTTTTTACAAAACTGCATAAATCCATTTCCGGCTAAAATACATGTTTTGTTGAATTTCGAGAGTTTAGTCTGCCTTAGATCTTGTGTATGAGTCTCATGTGTTAAAAGTTAATATTTTCCATTTAAAATGAGCCTAATAATCACGTTTCTTCCACAAAACTTAATTAATCCACTCAAAAACCTTTACCCCATGTCCACTCTTTTTTTTATACAAAACTTAACATCTCCTTCTTTAGCTAACCATTAAAATTAGTTTTTGTGTTACAAAACTGCATAAATCCTCCGGTCTGCAGAACTATCCCTCCACTATTTTTGTTTGGTTTTAAAAGTATTCTCTAGAATTAGATGTTGATTCGTGAAACAAAATATAATATTCGTTAGGTCTAAAACTATTCACGGCTCGCACTGACAGTGTGTAGCGTAGCCACGCTATGCCACGCTGTGTCCATCTTTTTTTACAAAACGCGATATCTCCAACAGACACATGGCTATATTTTGTTAATGCGAATCAATAACAATAATGTTAATTAACGTTTTATTTCTCTAAATCTAACCTCAATTGATTACGTTCTCAGAAATTTCGAAAGTTTTAATACAACAGCTGCAGCACGTTTTTACGTCTCCTGAAAATTTTTGAAAAGTGGATTTATGCAGTTTTGCAAAAAAGCTCCTCAAATATTGACGAAAAACGTAAAAAAACTACTAATTTACCGACTTCTTCCCCATCTGCCCCCCAAACCGGACGCTAAAAATGATGTAACTTTTTACTGAACAATATGTGGACCATATAGAACAATTTGGTGTTGGAGCAAAACTTTTACTTTGGATGTTTAGGTTAGGCCTTTCTTTGGACTAATTATACTATACTACCTCCGTAACTTTGTAAACCTTCACTTTAGAAAGATTATGCATAGAGCATTTTTTATTTCAAATTGAATGTATAACATATTTGTATAGAAGGTTGTTCAGGCTAAACCGCATACTTTTAGAAATATTGACGAAAAACGTAAGAAACAACGAATTTACCGATTTCTCCCCCTTTTCTCCTCCAAACCCGAAGCTCTAAATGGTGTGACTTTTTTCTGAACATTATGTGGACCAAATAGAACAATTTGGTGTTGGAGGATAACTTTCACTTTCGATGTCTGGGTTTGGGTCAAATTATAATGCTAAGAAAAAAATCTTTTAGTGCAACCTATTTATCAGACTGCTTTGTATTATTGTGAATTTTGTATAATCTTTAAGTTGCACCATTTTAAAATCAACATGCATTTGTTAAAATACTGTCATATTGTCCAAATGGACAGCACCTACGTCTACCTTTGGACTGGTTTGTATGTAGCTTTGGACAGAGTTTGCACCTTTGGACGTATAAAAAATTAATTACAAATATTTGTTATATATTTTTTAATGATCATGAAAATGGATAGTCAACTAAAATATTGTTTATTACTAATAACAATACTAATCAAGGAGTCCGGCCCTGAACGACCTACCGAATGGCGTGTTTATTTCTAGTCCCAACAAAATTGCAAATTTTTTTTAGAAAAAGTAATAGTTTATTTGTAAATAGTTAAGTGACAATATTAGTAGATACCAGTAAGTGAATTAATCGTATAATCTTTGTTTAATCTAACGTAATAAACTAGTTTTAACTAATTCTTATTTAAAAACATCAATAATTACGATATAAGGAACAACTTATTCCAGTTTTGTTACTGGTTTAATTTCCTGCTTAATTACTGATCAGGTCCGTATTAGTTTTGAACAGATATCTCGAGTTAAAATTAAAAATGGAACCTAACATTCGGAATCTCTCTGACCCGCAACATGTACAACAACTGCAGACAAATACCAATAAACCCTATTCTTCACCCACTTCTACACCTTTCCCGTCCAAATTTCAAGCGATTGTCTTCAGCGGCTTAGAAAATACGAAGCTGCAAGATTACTTAATTCCATTGGGCAATCTAATTCAACCAAAAAATATTATATTTTCGTCTCGATTATCGAACAATAGGATATGTATGTACCTTTCAAGCAAACAACTGGTGGACGAATTTATGCAAAAGCACGGACAAATAAAAATCGAGAATAATACTGTACAAGCTAGAAGACTGATTTCTCCAGCCGAACGTATCGTTTTATCACACGTATGTCCCACTATACCACACAGTTTGTTAATTGATTAGTTACAAAAAATAGGACTTAATCTTCTCTCCCCAGTCACTTTTCTAAAAATCAGTTCCAATCTTCCTGAATACCATCATATTTTGAGCTTCAGAAGGCAAATATACGTTAGTCCTCACAATATCTCTTTACCCGACTCATTTACCTTAGACTTCGATAATACAACACATCGAATTTTCTTATCTCAAGAAACTATGGTCTGTTACAGCTGCAAAAAGTCTGAACACATTGCCGCAAATTGTTCCGATAAAATTAAATCAATAGCAAGTTCAAGTAACAGTCAACCTATCTCTTCTTCCTCACCCGAAACTATGCCTCAGCCTACAGCTACATTCCTCTCTAACGAACATATTCCTATCGAAGAAAGCTCAGCAAATAATCTCAATAATCCTAATATAGAAGAAAATCAAGAAGTTAGCAACATGGACAGTTCCATAGCCATTAATGCCGACCTTCAGTCGAAACGTAGTATCAATGAGGTTCTCACTTCTCCAGAAACAAGTCATACAGAAAAACCCTTTACTGTACCTTCATCTAAACCTAAAGCCAAGAAGATTAAAAGCAACGAGGAGCATAGAGCAACGAAATCATCAAAATCGTATAACCTTGAACCAGCCAAAAATTTTATCGAAAATCATTCACCCGCATTTGTCCCCAACTTTGACCAACTGAATCTTCTTATAAGCAATATTAGTGGCGCGCAAAATCCTATTGATATAATTATTCAAGATTTTACTTCCGACCTAATGCGACTATACGATATGTTAACTGAAATTTATACACAATTGAAAGACAGATCCTTCAAACGTTTTATCAACACTCTCGGGTAACCAGTCTCAGGTAACCAGAGAGCGAGTCATCTCAGGGTAACCAGTAAACCACATAATATTTATATAAATACCATCCCACATTGGAATTGCAGGCAACGAAAAAGCTGACCGGTGCGCGAGTGAAATTGCCGTATGTGCCGATATAGAAAAAGATGAGTGTTGAAATACCGCGAGTGATATAAAAGCTTACATTCAGAATCGTGTCTTGTGCAAGTGAAAAAACGTCACTAAAACTAATTAAAAATGACATTACAGCCTGGGAACCCTCAACTGGAAACAGAAGAGAACAGCTGGTGATAACTCGATTGAGAATTGGACACACGAGACTTATTCACTCATATTTATTGTCTAAAAGCGACCTACCTGTATGTAAAATATGTAATGTACCAGTTACTGTTAACCATTTGACAATATTGTAAAGTTTCTATAACTCATAGGAATATTTTACAAAATTTAACTTTGTATACTGTAGCCGCCGCCTATCACCATTAACCTTTAACTACCCGCGCATCAAGTTATAACATAACTACACGCGTGGCGTACTTTATATGCCACAAGAAAATACACTTAAAAACAGCGGATTTGTTTATTTTTTTTTTTTGAAAAAATACACTTTTGTACACAAATACACTGTTTGTATAAACCTTATTTGGCATCAGTGAATACTTGGAGCTCCTTCTCAGTAAGCCAATTGGGATTTATAACTGGAATCATGGAATAACTGGATTCCATGATAAATAAAATTACTAATAAAAATTTTTTTGAAAAGTGATTTTTTACAGGAGAAAAAGTATTTTTTATAAAGAAAAATATATTTTGTGCCATAATGACTAAAAAACAATTGAAATATGTATTTATATTACTACTTATATTAATATAATCGTGCCGTATATTGTCCACCACCGGAAACAACAAATAATAAACCGTAAATTACGATCTGTCCAGAACGCCGATTATATCGAAACTAAAACCAGATTGTAAAGCACATTCCAGTGATAGGTTAGAGAGATAAACAACGTCAAAAATTAAATTTTTAAATATATTTGCAGTAGAATTCTTATATTTGGCGTACAAAATACGCCAGCGCGTGTAGTTAAAGGTTAAGGTGGATGCGGCTGTATTTTCTAAATAAAAGAATACTAATCAAATATTTTTCAATGAGTATATTAAAACATATTATAATTGTCAAAAGTTACATTGAATTTAATATGAGAAATAAACCTTTTTGATTCTCCCACGCTTTGAGGCAGTGGTAATTTAAGCACTATGTCTTGAAAATCGACTGCATATGGTTCTTCTTTTCCTTCTATGAAATGAAAGTTTTGTTGAGTCTTATAAAGTTTTACAATATAACTAGTATTATTATCAATCGTTTCCAGCACTTTAGCTACGTAATGTTTAACTAACTTTTTCGAACAGAGCTTAACCAAAATAAAGTCTCCTACTACTATGTCAAGATCTATTTCTGATTGGAACTCAGAAAAGTCATGTTCTTCAACCATACAATCCATTTCATCAGACGTGTCACAGAAAGGTATTTGATCGTCATCTTCACTATCAGATGAAGAACTAGAAGGAAGTTTATACAGCTTCTTTTTTACCTTTTCCATAGGTTCTTTTTCTCTTGGCGTTGACTTTTTTTTGTTTAGCAGCTCCGACATAATAGCAAGTTTCTCTGGTGTACTGGTTAAAATTCTAGTTTTTCCTTTCTTACGCATTCCTCTGCCTTGTAAATCTTTTCTAGCTGGCGCTTTTGGAAACGGAGCTATAGACTCTATAGATATTGAGAGGAAGATCGGTTACAGGTAATGTATATTCACTCTGTGGTGCAGCTAAAGACCCTGAAGTTGGATAATCAACTTGAAAAGAAGTGGACGGAACAGGATTAGAAACGGAAGTAGACGGGGTAGAGAAATGTTCAGCTGGGATTAAAGTCAAACAATTGGAAGTTGGGTCACAAGGAGCGCTAGATGTAGATTTACCAGCCATTGTTGTCTCAGGTCAATCTGTAACGTACGATTGAAGATATTCCTCTTCTGTAAAAATATTGGTGTTAACTGGCCACAAACCTGTAACCTCAAAACATTTTACAATATTTTTTGGTGTGAATGCTTGTAGATAAGCTTTTCCTGCAATGCCTGCAACGTCATAAATAATTATTGGTTTACCAGGATTACTTAACATCCAATCTTCTGCAGTTTTGTGGTGAAAAGTTTTGTATGTACCAAAAACCGCTCGGTCCAAGGGATGCATTTTGTGCGATGTATGTGGATGAATTGTTAATAAAACTACACTGGAATTTTTGACTTTACAATTACGTCTATTGAAATATGCGTATCATGATTATCATGACAATCAGTATCGGCTTTTCCTGGGTAGGTTTAGGGTAAGATATTATGTGTTCCAAAAATTGCAGAAAAATCTTTGCTGTCGACCATCCTGAAGGATTTGCTGCCACAATGCATCCGGGTGGACCTCCATTTGTCATGTGATATCTATAGTGCACACGAGGAAATACAAATAATGGTGGGATAGCTTGACCCGCTGCATTTATGCAAGCTATCATTGTAACATTAATTCCTCTTTCTGCGGAGGTTAAATTTCCAAGTTGTTTAATGGTCTTAGGCGCTAATATTTTAGATGGTTTGTGTACTGTAAAATTTGAAGTTTCATCCAAATTATATATACGTTCAGGACCAAATTGATACATCTTCATAACATCAGTGTAATTATTAAAAAATGGCTCAACGTTGTTTTTATTAAAATTAGTGGCTCTAGCTAAACTTGTTGCCTCTGGTTTCCTTAGAGATAACGCCGGCCATCTCTTTCTGTATTGAGCTAGCCATTCTCGGCCTGCAATTGGCTTGTCTTGCTACGAGTCTGGTATTTTTTTACCTAACACTGTGGCATAATTAAACGCCAATTTTCTAGTTCGGATTTTAGTAAGTCCCAAATGAAGATAGGCAGTTTTTCTAGATAATTAAACAGTTGCTTCTCTTCTGCAACACTAAATACTTTATGAAAACAGTAGTTTGGTGGCGAAACTATGATATCATTAATACTGGTTTAGAAACGTAGATTTACTTATATGCCATTTCTTCGCCACGCTACGTATAGATGCATTATTCGTCAAAACTTCATGCAATGCCTCCTTCAATGACTCTTGTGGTACATGTTCCCGCTTTCTACCAATTTTACTGCGAGGCACTGTAACAAATTATTCTCGTTACAAAATATACTCACGATAAAAACGTTCTTGTACCTTTGGACACGTCCAGAGGTACAAGCGACGGTGTGTCCACAGGTACAAGCAGTGCACATTTAAAGTTTTAAACACGATATTCTATTTTAGGTAAAGATGCAACTAAAAATGTTATGCATAAGTGTTATGGTTCATTCCACGAACATACGCCTGTCTTGGATTCGGTATGAAGGTATCAATTTAAATGGTCGAATATGCTGAATTGTACAATAGTAAATTCTCCCAGTTTTTAAAACACATGACAGATATAAAACATTGACATAAATACGAAATCATGATATAAACATAGAGTTGATAGTTTATAGAACAGTTGTAATTCAGATTTTGAAGTATGTACCGGGTGTTCACTTATATTTTCCCCCATTTTAACTGTCTATAACTTCGAAACGGCTCAAGATATAAATATGCGGTTTTCGGTGAAATGTTTTATTGTAGTAAAAATTTTGTTTGAATGGATTTAATTTTTTATATCGCTTAAAACATGGCGGAGTTTAAAAAAAAACGTTGACTTTTTTTAATGAAACACCCAGTAAGTTTTTTTTGTAAATTAAGAGAACGGTCATTCACCTATCCTGTTTCTTAAAATCGGTTGTCGAATGACTGAGTAATTCAATTTTTATAATGAGAGATGCACTGTGGAAATCGCATAACAGAATATCAATTTACTTAGTGTGATTTCCACGTTGCATCTTTAAAAATTAATTACTCAGTCATTTAAGAACCGATTTTAAACTTTATATCGCTGGATAGGTAAATGACCGTTATTTCAATTTCCAAAAAATATACTGGGTGTTCCATTAAAAAAAAGTTAACGTTTTTTTTAAATCCGCTATATTTTTCGTAATTGAAAAGCGATATAAAAGATTCAATCCATTCAAACAAAACTTTTACTAAAATAAAACATTTCAGCGAAAACCGCATATTTCTATCTTGAGCCGTTTAAAAGGTATAGGCAATTAAAATGGGGGGAAATATAACTGAACACCTGGTATATAATTACTGTCATTAGTTTAGTTTTGTAAACAATTCGGTTTTTGAATAAAGTGATTTAAACGAAGTGTAACAAGACTTCTAAGTGATGACATGGTTTATTTTATTTAGTCGAATATTCAATCAGTAGTACAAAAACAAAAAGACTTAACTACTCTGTTATTCTCCTAACCTCCTAAAACTATCATCAACCATCAGATTCACAGCCGTAATCAGAATCACTGTCGTCGCTATCCTCATTCGGATGGTAAATTATAACAGGATTAACTGCTTCGATGCGACCTTCGCGGATCCACCATTCTTCAATTAAATTTTCACATTTTTTTACACTTTTTTCCCATATTTCAGGAGTGGAAGTATCCAATGCTTGTTGCCATGTTTCCAAGACTGCCTCCTCACTGTAACTCTTGTATCCAATATGGTTATCATATGCTGATGTCCAAAGCTATGTATAATTTCGTCTACCATATATATGTTTGGTTGTGCATGACTTTTAGCTAACGTTAGTAGTTGAGGCTTAAAGCAATATTGAGGAAATGTAATATTTTTATTCCTTAACCAATCTTTTATTTTATCTACGGTCCAGGAGTTTGTTGGTTGTTTATTTAAAATTTCCGAATGGTACGAAGCATTATCCAGTACTATAACGGACGGTTCATGTAAACTTGGCAACAGTTTTTCTTTCAACCATTTCAAAAACATCTCCGTATTCATATTGCCATGATAATCGGCTGATTTTGATGAAAACACTATATCGGCTCCCTCAATAAAACCATGTTTTCCACCTGCATGCACTATAATATATCTTTTTCCCTCGGTATCGGTATGTTTTATGGATTTTGTACTCTCGTCCTACCAAATTCGTTTGATACCACCTTTAGAAAAAATCCATGTTTCGTCTAAATAAACAAAGGAAAACATTCTTTTTTAAATTTCTTATAATTCCTTAAAAATTCTATTCTTTTGTGAACGACACTAGCTCTTTCACACAAAGCCTTTCAATTGTCTTCCTTTTTGAACCTAAAGCCGATCTGTCTCAAAACGCTCCAGAGACTTGTTCTGGAAATTTCAAATGTTTTTCTTTCTTTTAATTTCTCTAGCACTGAATCTAAAGAGACATGTTCTTTCCTTTCACGCATTTTATATATTGTCTCACGGATTTCAAATTTGCAACCTTCGGGAAGATCTACAGTCTTTGGACGCCGGCGAGATTTACATTGTGCGGCATTTTGTTCACTTTGTCCACGTTTTTCTTTTTGCAAAACTGACTGTAGTTTTTTTTTCACTAATACAGAGTGCATCACACACACGTTTATGTACGGATTGAACTGGTCGCAAGGGGCCCCCGTTGGTTTTATCAGCAGTAAAATAAGCAAGTGCATTAAATATAAAGTTATCTACATCTAAAACACGTCTCGGCATATTTGGATTCAATAAACAAACACACTAGACTACACTAAACTTTCTTAACGGACACCTCTCTTCGCCGGACAGCTCCTCTATACGGACGGCCTTAAAACAAAAATCAGTCAGCGATATACAGTGATGACCGCGCTAATAACTAGCAGAAGAGTGCAAAAGATGGAAAACATTAAATTGTGGAATCAAAAGAAATAAAACTAGTAGAGTTGTTAAAATTAGCGAAAGTAACATATAAATTGACATTATATTGATTGTTTCCCACCTTTAGACGTATCAGAGGAAGATGTCAACTAAAACTGTCACTGTGACAGTGGCATGTCTCAAACTCATCCGATTCGTCTAACTAACAATAGATCCTTTTTATTGGAATAAATATTAGACCAATTTACTTTCATACTTCTAGTTGCACAGTAAAATATTCGTTGTCGCAATAATCTAAAACAGGCGTATGTCCGTGGAATACCCTATATCTAGAAGATTATCACTCTTTATTATGATATCAAAAGTTTTGCAATAGCTACCAAAATTTCCAAAATAAATGTTGGTGAATACTGCTAATAAACTTACTTTTATCAATAAAAATCTTTAACACCAACTCGGAGCTCTAAACACACAACAACAAACACGTTTTTCATACACTGTTGCCAACTCTACATAAAATATTATAGCTGACGCTTTGTAGGTTCATACTGTTTGTAGTTTTCGACATACTCCGCTCACTACGCTACCTCGCTCACTACGCTTGGCTGTTAGTGGAGCCCAGAGCTGTCGCTTCAAGACTGGAGAATCTCCGTTCGCTGGCGTCTGCCTGTGTTGTTTCGGAGAAGTGGAAATGAGTGGGGTATCTGCGCGGATTGTGGAACTCGTACGGTTTTGTCGGTGCGTGCTCGCGGCGTATCATTACGCCGCCTTCTCTTTGAAACAAGAAAAAAATAACATATCTTTTTTGCGTCTACAGCCGTTTGATCTCATCTATCCTTCGCGGTATTTTGATGATTATTCTCCTTCCATTGTTGCAGGTAATCCTGTACCTTGGCTTTCTTGGCTGGGATGGCGGCGCTCCAAACAGTTCATGGGACCTCTTCAACATCCGTTCCGCGTCTTTCCCTAGTGTCACGGGCAGTCCGGGTCTCTCTGGCGTTCCTAGAGGGGTCATCTGCTCAGGAATTTCTAGTATGTCTTCCGTGCTTGATGTGGACGAACTAAATTCTGAGTACTCTTATTGCTGCTTAAATACTGTTTTCTTTTGGTGGGGATTGGATTTCTGTCGAGACGTCTTTCCCCTCCCACGGTTTTAAATCTTTTAGTGAAATCACAGATGTTACTATGTATGGTCCTGAGTACTTTGGCACTAGCTTGCTGGTGAAAGCTGCACTAGTCCAGTGGTCGGCAAACTTTTTAGCCAAAGAGCCGAATATGAACAATACAACAATTTAAAAAAAAAATGGGAGCCACATCTGCTTGTTCAGCTAAGTTTTATTACACTAAATAATAAAACTTAAGAGTTTAGTCGATTAAGATAGTGAAAAATGCTCCTAGCGATATTCCAAAAATAAAAAAATCACATGTTCTAGGTACATCAAAAAGTTTTCGACCAAAAAATTTTTAAACCCAATCTATAACCCCCAAAAAATTAAAACGTGGTTTTCGGTTTTTAGCGATATCTTCGTTTCTAATCATCGTAGAAATTTCTATTTTCTTTCGTTTTGTAAGGTTTTATTTCCTGTAACACCGTATTTTTTACAAAACTTTTAGCGCAAAGTCCATTTTTTTTAATGTGGATATGTAGAACTGAAAAGGGAAAGAACAGCAAACGTGAACCTTTTCAGCTGATCATAAAAATCAGGAATACTATTAGTCCGATGAACAGTCATTTTCTCGTGGAATTTTGAGAACCAAGGTCGATTTCCTTGAGAATTTGGATTTTGTAGTAATTATAAACTTTGTCAAAATCTACCCTATGCCGAACAGCGCTTTTGCCCTGGGGGTGAAAACAACCCCATCTAGGGGATGAAATTTTTTTAATCAAAATGACTATGGAAATCGATAGAGCGACCAATTCTGAGTAAATTTTGTTTTTTTTTTAATTTTTTTGCACAATTGACACTTTCCATGTTATTTGTTTATCTACTTTCTCTTTCCCCCGGATAAGTTATGCCTTTGTCCCTCTGGTCGGGAGTATTGTTATTTTCGATTTTTGCGTTTCTGTACAATAAATTATTTAGTATCCTTCGTACAAACTCTTTTGCACCATAGTTCTAGAAATCCTCTCACCTTTGATTACAGGTACAGGTAGATAACCTCACACTAAATTTAGAACCAGCATCTATAGTAACTACAGTCTCTCTCTTTGTCTGTCTAGGACGTCCTATATGAACGTCCTATTGTCATGTTGTGATAGTATTATTTCAAAACACAGGGTGTTTGGTAAAGAATGGGCCATAGCTTAACCTTAGATTCCTGAGATTAAAATAGGAATAATACGTATGGAGATTAAAATAGGCATGGAATAATAACACGAATTTTGGTAAGAGGGGGTTTTTTGGGACGAGAAATCTAAATTCTTCACCAAAAATGATGTATGACCCAGACGGGGCCACATACGTCTTTCAGCGCTCATTTAATAGGTTCAATTTTTTTTATTACCCACTCCACATACTTTTTGAATCAAAACTTTTATTCTCTTAATATTTACTTAAAAAGGTTACACTACATACATTTATCTAGCTAAACTCAACCGTTTTCGAGATAAACGCTTTTTGCCTCATCATCTGCGAGTCGGCATAATTTTTTGCATACTATTATTTTAGTTACACCCGAAAAATAGCTTAAAACCATAAAAATTTACAAAAATGTATCGCAAATTTCTTCAAATGGAATTTGTCATGCAATGACAAATATGAGAACTGGAACAATTATTATGGTTTCAAGTTTATTTTTCGTGTCTAACTACAATGATATGCAAAAAATTATGTGGTGTCGCATATTTAAAATACGTTTATCTCAAAAACAGTTGAGTTTAGCGAGATGAATGTAGTACCTTTTTAAAGTAAAAATATTAAGAGAATAAAATTTTTTATTCAAAAAGTATATAGAGTGGGGAATAAAAAAAATTGAACGTATTAAATGAGCGCTCAAAGACGTATGCCCTATGGGCAATACATCATTTTTGGTGACGAATTTAGATTTCTCATCCCAAAAAACCCCTGCTTACCAAATTTCGTATTGTTATCCCATGCCTGTCAGGAAATATTAAAAAATAAATAAAATAAAAGTTTAACTTTGACACCCTGTATTTCGGTTATTATCAACTTTCGTACCAAGGTAACTTAGCTTGAATCGACCTATTTTAAGCTACGGTATCTAAGGTTAAGCTATGGCCGATTCTTTACAAAACACCCTGTATAATAAACCCTTTTACCATCTTTTAAAGGTTTTTCAGAAGAATACTGTATATACATTGATTGCTGTTCATTTTCAATTCGTTTTTTCTAATCTTCAAATTCTAAAATCAAAATTGTAACTGGTTGATTAGCAAATTACATATACTCTTAAGCCAAGCCGCACACCAAAGAAACATGAAACGAAAAACATGAAACATGAAACGAAAAACATCTTTCATGAAAAGAAAACATTGCTAAACAAATCTCAAAGTCCGCCTACCAATGAAACGAGTGTGATTCATGCTCATGACACATTTTTATTTTCGGAGAGTTTCATAAATGGCCGGACATATATTTATTTAGCAGTGGTTTATTTCCATGAAACGTAATTTACGTTTAATGTTTCTTTGATGTGCGGCCTGCCTTAGAACACCAAAACTAAAACACTCATGCAGATTTCTATTTGCTGTACTTTGTAAATTAGATTTAATTAAGGTACTTACGTTGTATATTATTAAATTGGAGCTCTTGGCATTCAATTGATTCTTGATGGATATCTTCCAAATGTTTTCGTAGAGACTTATAGGTTTTGCTAACATGTAAACATAAAGGACACTTAAGCTAGTCTTTTCGTGTATGTAGATCACTTTTATGAATTTTAAATGACTAATCAGTTTGGTTTTCGACCGAAATTCCTCAGAACAGTAAAAACATAACAGTATTTTAGTAGTCGAAATGTTATGCTTTTAGCGAATATGTTTTAATAACGCATCACGATGCTGGTACTCTTTTTTGCAATATGTGCAAATAATCGTCATAATGGTACGAAATACAAAAAAAGATTAAAAAAAATACAAGAACAAGCTAACACTACTAACAGCCGAACAAAAACAAATTAATACATTGTAAACACGTTGCTTAGAATTTTAAAGAAAGAAAACTGCAGTATCTCAGACGTGATGCGTAGCGAGAAGTATAGCATCCTACGACTCATAATGAAACGAAAGATATACGGCAGAACAAAGCATCGCAAGAAGACGAATTTCATGGCTGAAGAACCTGAGAGAATGGTTTGGATGCAGCTCAAAACAACTATTTAGAACTGCTGCCTCAAACATTAAAATAGCTAAGATGATTGCCAACCTCTGTAGCGGAGATGGCGCCTGAAGAAGAAGAAACACGTTGCAAATGCAAACAGGAATAAGCCAAGTTAAGTTAGAAATATATCAAAGTTGGCCATTAATTGGACAAATTTAAATTTTGCATTTATTTGCATTCGTGGTGAAAACATTTTGATTGTTGTCGCATATCCCGAAAAAATCAAATCAATAGCATCAGATTTCTTATTATTCTCTGAAGAAAGTCTTTTTTTAGATAGGAAATTACTCTCTTAGTGGTATTTCTTGCGTTTATTAGGATGGGGTCTTCGATTATTTTCTTGATTTTCACGAGGCAACAAAGGTTCTGCCGCTTTCATAGAAGCGTCGCTATCTTGATATGTTAACTCATCATTCTGCACACTTCTGCTACTGACGGATGACTGTGACACTTCATAAGTCTGAATATTAGCGTTGATAGATTCACTGTCAGTATTTTCTGAATCTGGCACATCTACTATATTCGACGTGGTTTTTGCAAATGATAAAAAAGGTCGGAAAAACTCAATTTGGTTTACCCATTGCCATTTATGCAACTTTTGCTTTGCGCTTTGACCTCTAGTCGGTTTTAAGGACCTTATTTGTTTCGAATAACTATCCCTTAAACTCTTCCACTGCTTTGTAAGTTCTTGTCCTAGAATGAAAACAAAAATATTTTCATACAAAACTACAATTTGAAATTTTATGTTGTTTTATCAAATAAGCTAAATTATAAAGAGAAATGCCTAAAACCGGAACCCCATTTTATTTTTCAATTCATGTGTATAAAAAATAATAATATTATGAATCATTTATATAAAACTTTTATTAATAATAATTAAAAATTATTATAAAAAATATGCATTTTCCAAAATCCTGCGTTTGGTGAGTTCGGAAAATAGTTGCTAAAAGTGGAACCCCTTAAAAATTATGAATAAAGTTGTACCAATAATTGGAAAAACCTATTAAATAGGCGAAAACATGATCTCTTTTCTAAATATATGGATATTGCAGCAATTTCAGAAGTTTTATTTTCCAATATTATACCTAAAACGTCAACCATCCTTATCAGCCCCAGCACAATCCACATGTGCCCACAACGAACACATAGTGCACAAGACCCAAAGTTCCCCTTTACAATCTTCCGAATATTTTCTGTCAGAAAACCTGCACAAAGCGTCATCCTTTTTCGATGGTGACATTCCCATAATAATGTGCAATTCAGATGTTCCAGAAGAGACACTGACCAGAAGAGACATATTCGGTGTCTGATTCTTTTATATTTGTCTCAAAATTTTGACGTTTCTTTAGTCTTTCCTCCTCTAGAAGGTCCTATTGCCGCAAAACCTCTTCTGCCACGGTTGCTTTTGAAACCTTGAGCACGTTCTTGCTGTTCAGTTTTCGTGACTTCTTTAGCTTTTTAGATTCGATCAACTTGAATTTATAAGAAGATGTGATTATTGTTGAACTGCAGGTCTTCCGTTCCCAACAAGTGAAACTGAGATAATGGGCTATTTCCTCTTTTAAGCAAATAACATTGCTTACAAACCTCTTCTTTATTATTTTACTACTTCTGCTATGTTCCACCTTGTTTTAAAGCGATTTTAGTAAAGTAACACAAATGATTAATCCAAAATTGCAAATTATATTTTGGACATATTAGATTTTGTTTTAAAATGATAGACTTATTAATGTTTAAAATATACAGGGTGTAACAAAAATACAGGTCATAAATTAAAGAACATATTCTGGGACCAAAAATAGTTCGAATGAACCTAACTTACCTTAGTACAAATATGCACACAAAAAAGTTACAGCCCTTTGCCTAAGCAAGCTTTGCCCTTTACAGCCTAAGAAGAAACACGTTGCAAATGCAAACAAGAATAATCCAAGTTAAGTTAGAAATAAATCAAAGTTGGCCATTAATTGGAAAAATTTAAATTTTGCATTTATTTGCATTCGTGGTGAAAACATTTTGATTGTTGTCGCATATCCCGAAAAAATCAAATCAATAGCATCAGATTTCTTATTATTCTCTGAAGAAAGTCTTTTTTTAGATAGGAAATTACTCTCTTAGTGGCATTTCTTGCGTTTATTAGGATGGGGTCTTCGATTATTTTCTTGATTTTCACGAGGCAACAAAGGTTCTGCCGCTTTCATAGAAGCGTCGCTATCTTGATATGTTAACTCATCATTCTGCACACTTCTGCTACTGACGGATGACTGTGACACTTCATAAGTCTGAATATTAGCGTTGATAGATTCACTGTCAGTATTTTCTGAATCTGGCACATCTACTATATTCGACGTGGTTTTTGCAAATGATAAAAAAGGTCGGAAAAACTCAATTTGGTTTACCCATTGCCATTTATGCAACTTTTGCTTTGCGCTTTGACCTCTAGTCGGTTTTAAGGACCTTATTTGTTTCGAATAACTATCCCTTAAACTCTTCCACTGCTTTGTAAGTTCTTGTCCTAGAATGAAAACAAAAATATTTTCATACAAAACTACAATTTGAAATTTTATGTTGTTTTATCAAATAAGCTAATTTATAAAGAGAAATGCCTAAAACCGGAACCCCATTTTATTTTTCAATTCATGTGTATAAAAAATAGCAAAAACATTTTAAAAGTACATACCATTTACTTTATAATATTATGAATCATTTATATAAAACTTTTATTAATAATAATTAAAAATTATTATAAAAAATATGCATTTTCCAAAATCCTGCGTTTGGTGAGTTCGGAAAATAGTTGCTAAAAGTGGAACCCCTTAAAAATTATGAATAAAGTTGTACCAATAATTGGAAAAACCTATTAAATAGGCGAAAACATGATCTCTTTTCTAAATATATGGATATTGCAACAATTTCAGAAGTTTTATTTTCCAATATTATACCTAAAACGTCAACCATCCTTATCAGCCCCAGCACAATCCACAAGTGCCCACAACGAACACATAGTGCACAAGACCCAAAGTTCCCCTTTACAATCTTCCGAATATTTTCTGTCAGAAAACCTGCACAAAGCGTCATCCTTTTTCGATGGTGACATTCCCATAATAATGTGCAATTCAGATGTTCCAGAAGAGACACTGACCAGAAGAGACATATTCGGTGACTGATTCTTTTATATTTGTCTCAAAATTTTGACGTTTCTTTAGTCTTTCCTCCTCTAGAAGGTCCTATTGCCGCAAAACCTCTTCTGCCACGGTTGCTTTTGAAACCTTGAGCACGTTCTTGCTGTTCAGTTTTCGTGGCTTCTTTAGCTTTTTAGATTCGATCAACTTGAATTTATAAGAAGATGTGATTATTGTTGAACTGCAGGTCTTCCGTTCCCAACAAGTGAAACTGAGATAATGGGCTATTTCCTCTTTTAACACGTTAACTGCCGGTCCATTCTGGGTAGGCTTTCACCAGGAGCCGCTTACTGTTTTTGATACAAAGACGTTTATTTATTAGTTTCTGGAAAAGTCCGAATAAAGTAAGTATTTTTAAACTAAATGCACATATATACAAGAGGGGTTGGTGGTGAACGCGCCAGAGCGTCAGTGGCGCTCGACTCTAGTATTTGTATACATACGCCGTTCGACGCGCTGGTGCGTTTTGTAAATAATATTGATAAAAATCAGTAGGAACATTTATTTACTAATACAAAACAAAACAAGAAATAAAAAATAACATAAATTATAAGTAAATAAAACAACATTAAACTTTGTGGGATATTTGACAGCAATCCAGACAAAATCCAGGGGTATCGGGACAGGCTTTGCATTCGTAAATTGTATCTTTACGAATATTTTGTTGACTGCAAGTTTTACAGCGTTTTCTCATAACTTTTCCCTTTACATCCTTTACCTCTCGTTTTGTTACTGAATGATCTTTTGGAACAAGTTTGGCTTCAGAATTAATAACTTTTAAAAGGGATCTAACGAGTTGTAAACGAAATTCGTAAAGACCAATCTTTTTTCCAGAGTACTTGTTGTATAGTATGTGGGCATTTATAGCCATCATCTGTATAACATGTATAAATATTTTTGTTGGCCATCGTACAGTTTTTCGTTGACTCGAATAATAGGCAAGCATCTGGTCTTGCCGGTCAATACCAGACATATTTTTATTATATCTGATAATAGGCTCTGGTTTTATTACATGTTGACCTCTTCTTGTTGTAACTTCTTGTAAAGTGTTTTGACATTCTGTTGTTATATAGTAAACGTCCCTTTTATCCTTTCATTTGCCAACTAATACCCCTTTTCGGCAACGGGCAATTGTTGCACCTTTAGCAAGTTTTTCTTGCCTTACTTCTGCCGGATTATTTTTACGGTCAATTCTAAGAGTTCCTGTGCAGTAAGTGGAAAATTCAAGTAAATTTTTAGCTAAATCAAAGCTGTTGTAAAAATTGTCCATGTAAACGCAATGGCCTACATTTAGTTTCCCTTCTAAAATGTGCAAAACCACTTTATTAACATGTCCTTTTCCACCTGAATCGTCAAACATTCCAGAATAAACTAAAAATTTTAAAATTAGACCATTTGGTTCGGTCAACATATACAACTTAATCCCATATTTATGTTTTTTGTTTTTTAAGTATTGTCTAAAATTAAGTCGTCCTCTGTGTAATACCATTGACTCATCTAAGCTCAAATTACGATCAGGATAATAAACTTCTTCCATTCTCTTATTGAAAAAGTTTATCATCGGTCTAATTTTATAAATTCTGTCTTCAGGTACTTGTTCTCCCTCTTCTGGATTATTATTAAAATGCAAACATCGCATTATGACCATAAATCTGTTCCGGCCCATAAAAGTGGAAAAAATTACATTAGCAAAAAGAGGATCTTTCTTTTTCCAATAATCCTCAATCCTAGGCAACGAAATATGACCCATGTGTAGAACTAATCCTAAAAAGACTAGCAGTTCTTCGGAAGTCAAAATTTTCCAATCGAAAATCCTAGAATGTGTCGCCCCTGCATTAGATAAGAAAATGTGCTCGGCATACCTGTTTGTCTCATCACATACTTGCTGCAAACATTCATCTGTAAGTAGCATCCGAAAAAAGTCAACTGGATTATTATCGCAAACTTTTACTAGTAACTCTTGGTGTTTTAAAAAAGGAAAATTTTTCATACCATCAAAATTTTCTTTCCATTTATCGCTTTCATCAACATCAACGAGTAGATTAGGCTACAATTAAATAATATGTTTTAATAAAAAGTTAATATTTGCATTTAATTTTGTAACATACCGTATCTTCCGTATCCTCAATAAGTGCTGTAGGTAAAGTATTTTCAATTTCATCCTCAGATTCTGGTAAATATTCACTGTCTGAATCAAGAAAGTCACTAAATTCTTCATCGCTTGTTTCTAATAATCTCAAAAGTTCTTCCTCTGTTAATTTTTTTTTCATATCTAATTTTATTTTTTTATTTGAATTTGAGCCACTTTGTAAAATATCGTCAGTGTTATTCATTTTTGCACTTCCGTATGCTTACCCTATGCCATTCAAATATAAAATAACCAAAGGAGATGTAAAAGAACTCAAATAACATTTAGGGGAAACACCGAAATTATCCGGGTATTACCAAGCTTTACGATTAGCGACTCTAGAAAATAGGGGAAATACCGAAATCTGGGAATGTTTAATTTTTACACGGTTAGTAATCCGATAAATTAATAAGCATTTGCAGAATTATATGTGCTATTACTGATATTTACACTTAATACAAAGCCAACAGATATACACATCCTATCGGGACAAAAAGTCGTAAATCGAAAAACCAAGAACAAAATTAGAGAATTGATACCTCTAGTTACCTGCCTTTAAAATATAAAAAGCCCTGTTGTAGCGCCAGTGAAATAATCCAAGATAATAATCGATGAAAGTCTGAACGCGCGAGAGCGTCGTCGGCACCTAGCTAAAGTCATGTATCGACGCGCCAGCGCGTTATTGGCATTGAACGTGTTAAGCAAATAACATTGCTTACAAACCTCCTCTTTATTATTTTACTACTTCTGCTATGTTCCACCTTGTTTTAAAGCGATTTTAGTAAAGTAACACAAATGATTAATCCAAAATTGCAAATTATATTTTGGACATATTAGATTTTGTTTTAAAATGATTATTAATGTTTAAAATATACAGGGTGTAACAAAAATACAGGTCATAAATTAAAGTACATATTCTGGGACCAAAAATAGTTCGAATGAACCTAACTTACCTTAGTACAAATATGCACACAAAAAAGTTACAGCCCTTTGAAGTTACAAAATGAAAATCGATTGTCTCGAATATTTCGAAAACTATTAGAGATTTTTTATTGAAAATAGAGATGTGACATTCTTATGGCAGGAACATCTTAAAGAAAAATTATAGTGACATTTGTGCACCCCCTAAAAACTTTATGGGGTTTTGTTCCCTTAAACCCCCCAAACTTTGGTGTACGTGCTAATTAAATTATTATTTTGGTACCATTAGTTAAATTCAATGTTTTCAAAACTTTTTTGCCTCCTAGTATTTTTTCGATAAGGCAGTTTTTCTCGAGATGCGGCTTATTTTTAAAAATGATTACATACAAAATTTATGGGGGTTTTGGGCCTTTAAACCCCCCAAATGTTTGTGTACGTTCCAATTAAACTATTACTGCGGTACCATTAGTTAAACACAGTGTTTTTAAAACTTTTTTGCCTCTTTGTATTTTTCCGATAATTCGCCTTTTATCCAGATGTGGCTTCTTTTTTAATATGGTTCAAAATATACCTAAAAATGGAAATCATAAATAAATTTTCATGTTATTACCAAGTCTTCATAATCGTACTTAACCATATACAAATATGTGGTGGATTTACCAAATCTTCAAAATATCTCGATAAAAACTGACTTTTCGAAAAAGTACTAAGAGGCAAAAACGTTTTTAAAACATTGTGTTTAACTAATGGTACTACAATAATAATTAAATTGGAACGTAAACAAAAGTTTGGAGGGGTTTAAACGAACAAAACCCCCATAAATTTTTTAAGGGGTGTCCAAATGTCACTATAATTTTTTCTTAAGAAACTACTGCCATAAGAATGCCACGTGTTCATTTTCAATAAAAAATATCTAATAGTTTTCGATATATTAGAAATAATCGATTTTCATTTTGTAACTTCAAAGGGCTGTAACTTTTTTTATGTGCACATTTGTACTAAGGTAAGTTAGGTTCAATCGAACTATTTTTGGTCCCAGAATATGTAATTAAATTTATGACCTGTATTTTTGTTACACCCGTATATTACTTGACATCGGAAGTTGATTTAAAATGTTTTTATATTGTTTACAGAAGCGAATTAAGGTTTAAAAGTCATGTTAAAAATAATTTTTATTAATGGATAAAATATTAACAAAATTCAGTAAAACACAATATGAAATAATAAAGAATAAAGAATTATTATATGCTCCAAATTATAAACACCAAATCGAATATACCAACTTAATAAGCTAAAGAAAATATAAGAAATATAAAAAAAGATGACATAAATTTTAAGCAAAATCTAATACTTCTTCGATTTCTGCGTCTCCTATATATATGAAATCTTATGCATTCTTTTCAAAACCAGGTTCATTTCCAGATTGATCTGGGGTTTTATTACTAAACAGTACGCTCTTAAAGAATTTTAATTCTTCAAAATTTTGCCATTTTCGTGTTTCGTAAGCAAAGTTTTGACATCTTTTATTTTATTGACATTGGCAGTGGTTCTGTGTTAACTGCTGTAATTTCATCTCAGTTAAACGTTTTCCAGGCTCTTACTGTTGTACTTATAATTCTTTTGCATTTCTTAATTTGAAAATTCCAGGCTTGTGTTAATTTGAGAAACTCTTTACAATGCTGTTTCGTCATAAACAGGAATATCTGGCATTAACCGATATACAGTAATGAGCGCGCTAATAATATAACCGGCAAAATAGCGCCAAAGATAGAAAACATATTAAATTCTGAGATAAAAAGAAATAAAACTAGTCGAGGTGTTAAAATTAGCGATAGTAACATAAACGCTGACATTATATTGATTATTTCCCACCTTTAGACGTATCAGAGGAGTATGTCAACTAAAACTGTCACTGCGACAGCGGCCTTTCTCAAACTCGTCCTATACGTCTAAAGGTGGGAAACAATCAATATAAAGTTTGTTCCTACAGAAGTTTCCAACTGTCACCGATTGTCAGACGCATGCGCAATGATAATTTCGCAATAATAATTTCGCCGTTCCAACAAGATTTTCTCTGATTACTAATCAACAAAGTACACTGTTCCATGAAATATTTAATCAGTTTGAGATTTGTTTCTGACAGTTTGAAAAGTTTCCGAACTTTTCTCAAACTGGTAATCACGGACATGCGCAATTAGTCTAATTTTGATTTACTCACATGTGCTCACACTTCACACTAAATAACTATTTATATCAACTAGGTACCTTTACCTTTGTTTTTGTTATTTTGTTGATTTAAGTACATATTGTATTTTAGTGTTTTATACTTTTGTTATAATTTGTGAAACAATGAGTGACAGTGAATATTCGTCATTATCCTCTATGAGCGACTCCAGGGATGACTTAAAAGAAATTTTATTGGCAGATAGAATTTGTCCTAAAAATAGAAACTATTTTGAAACAACTGTTTCCCAATACACTGAAATGGAATTTAAGGAGTATTTCCGAATAAGTCGCCATCAAACGGCTAGTTTTAGATATGTTGCAGACTGCTTTAACGTAACAATAAGTTCATTGTATAGAGTGATGCGAAAAGTAATTTACTATTTGAGCTACTGCTCAAGTCACATAATAAAATGGCCAACCGATGAAGAAAAAGTTCAAATTGAGAATGTCTTTCGTACGAATCGTTTCCCAGGTATAATTGGGATTATTGATGGTACACATATCAAGATTGACAAACCAAAGGATGATCCAGATTCTTACATAAATAGAAAAGGATTTTATTCGATTCAGGTAATTTTCTTTACTGTACAGTAATAAAATGTATTTATTCTATGTTATGTTTTAGTTACAATTGGTATGTGACCATCAATTACAAATCAGAGACATATTTATTGGTTACCCGGGCTCTGTACATGATAGTAGAAGTATTCCGCACCTCTCCATTGTCTCAGACTCTACAAGAAAAATGTGGAAATTATTATATATTAGGAGACAGTGGATATCCGGTATTGCCCAATTGATTAACACCCTTTAGAGACCGGGGCCAGTTAAATAAGGCCCAAATAAATTATATTTCAAAAATGTGTGCTAACCGGTACTTAGTGGAGCATTGCATAAGAGTCTTCAAACAAAAATTTAGGCAGTTATACCATCTTAACGCTATAACGGGCAGAACTATTGTTTTTGTAAAACTATACTTTTGAATAGTAAAAGTAGTTCATTATGCATCATTAGTAAGACAAAAAATGTTTAATTTTTTTTTTATTTTATTTAAAAAAAATAGAAGTGCCGTAAAGGGTGGTATATATAGCTACCAGTGTGAATTTTGACAAATAACTAATACTTGGCGGGCAATGGTATATATAGCGACCGGTAAAAACAATTACAAAAATTTATAAAAAAATACTTTATTTTGAAAATATAAAAAAAAACTAAATACAGGAATATTTTAAATTTGTTATCTAAGAACTTTCTATCTACTATGGTAGGGTGCAAAGCAGTCTTTGCATAGAGCAACGTTACAAACTTGCTGCGCGTTTTTTTCCTTTAAGATGAAGCACAAAGGTCACAGCGCCTATAAGTTCCTTTGGTGGGTAAGTGTGAACCAGCATTCAAAGTTGAGTTTGATGGAGGTCCAGACTTTTTTCTGAAAGGAAAAGTGCTAATCAAGTTATCAGCTAGTTCAATGTAATGCTAGGAACTGTAATGCAGCCATAGGCTTAGCACTTGAGGTATTTTTTTTTTCAGAGTCTCCTTATATGAAATATAGCTGTTTACTTCGGTGCGTCTAAAAGGTAGTAAAATATTTTTACCCACCAATGCAACGTCTTGATTTCCATGCGATGGAGTAGTTAGCATGATATTGATCGAAAATTTTTATTTTTTAATATTATCTATGACTTAAAGTAACAAAACATTTATTAAGAAGACCATACCATAAATAAATTAATGTTTTACATTTTCACCATGTTCTTTTTGGTATTCGAGTAAACTGTTTTGTTTCTCCAGTAATAAATTTCGCTTTTTTAATTCTTGCAGTTTTTCTCCATGTACTTCTAGCTTCTCCCTTTCGATAGTTAGCCGCTCCTTATAATATTTCGCTCTCTCCACTCTCATATTCTCCAAAATTCTGTTGCGATTTAATATTGAATGCTTGCTATTGGTGTTGGTGTTGGCCGCAGATGTAGTGGTGTGGATTACTGGCACTGAACTCTCAGTATTCTCCACTTTTTCAGTTCCAGTCTTCTTTTAATAACTTTTGAAGTAGATGCAAGAATTTCGGGATGAACATTTCCTCTTTTTTTAAATATGCTGTCTATTTCATCCTTGAACTCGAAAAATTTCCGACCTCTACCTGTTTTATTTTGATTGTCTATAAACTTTTTATATCCCCTTTCTAATACGCGCCATTTATTCTCGGAATGCGATGGGGATACATTTAAAAGTAAATTTTTATTGATTTCGTTGGCTATTAGCTCCCATAATTTCTTCAAATTTCTTATTTGGAGAGTTCCAACCTTTGGTTTATATTTCCTATACAAATATATTAAAACTTTAGTCTGATTGGTTGTCCAGACCACATAGTCTACAGTTTTAACGATCGCGCTGGCCTCCTGAACATCGTTTTCATGATAAATAATAATTTCTTCCATTTCTAAAACAAATTAGTATTTATTATAGGTAACTGCATGATAATAATTATAAAGATTTACCTTCATCAGTGTGTTCGATTTTAAAGTAGATTGAATAATTCGTGCTCGTTGCTCGTGTTGTGGTAAAGTAGTAAGGTTAAAGTTTTCGTTTCCCTCGTTTTCCAGAATGCTTACTTCTTCTTTCTTTTCTTTTCTCTGGGCACTGCTCTTAGGCAACTTGCCAGCTCGGTAGAATATTTTTCCAACAAAAATCACAAACTAGTTCTCGGCTGGTTGAATTCGCACATGCGTATTGTGCAGCAGTCAGAAACTGTCATGAACTAGTTTGTGATTCTTTGCAGGAACAAACGTATAATGTCAATTTTTAAGTTACTATCGCCACAGTATAAAGAGGGACAGTAGAACCACTCCGAAAAATTGGAAGTAAAATCTTTAGTTGCGCATGGCGACCGCGCAATGTTCCCAGTCGCTTTTGCCCCACTCTCGCATATAAACGTACAGGTTTTAACAGGGAAAAGCCGCATCCACCACTGGTAAATTACCAATTGCGTACTGCCGGTATTACTTCTTGAGATCGAAGTGCCGACATGGAAGAGGTTTTACTGTCCTTCTTTATACTGTGCTATCGCTAAATTTAACACCTCTACTAGGTTCATCCCTTTTTATCTCACAACTTAATATGTTTTCCACCTTTTGCGTTATTTTGCCGGTTATTAGTGCGCTCATCACTGTATAGTCGCATGTTGTTGCATTATGTCTACATATTGTGTAGAATCTACAATTTTTTCTATTTTTCTGATTTGTTTTTCTGTAAGGGCAAATATGTGGTCCGAAGGTAGGAATGAATGCCCAGTGATCTAAGCTCAGTGAAGTAAGGTGAACCTTCGTTAATCCACTTTGTACAGTACTGTGCCATTTTTACTTTGTTCTCCGCAACCATCTATAAAATGGTACTTAGGCAGTGATATACGCTAGACCAAATCTGATTTGAACCGTTACCCGACTGATTTTCTGTCCAAATATAAGATCTTACTGTTTGAATATTTAGTGGCGAATGAGATGAGCCTATGACAACTGTAAAATTATAAAAGTATAACTGACGTGAATAGTATGTTGCCTGATTGGAAATTTTTGGGAGTAGATTTATTTGGCAATCCAAGGACACTGTTACCGTATTTTCATTTTCTTCTCCTAGCAAACGATAAAATGTTTTAGCCCTTAATGTATAAATACGATGTTGTGTTATAAGCTCCTGTTTTTTCGTTTTTGATTGTTCTGCTTTTATTGTCTCGCCAAGTTGCAAGCATGTTGAGCAAACATCCTGTCGTGGACTACCAAAACCAATATTAAAGCGAGTATTGAAAATGCTACGAAACGTGCCTTCATTCACTACTAGGTCTGCAGAAGTTTGTTCATTATACATTTTAAACAACTTTCTTATATTCAAGTCAGAATGTAGATGTCGTGTTGGCAGATATCGTTGGCCCAAGATGGTTGGTTAAAGTTCTCGTTTAGAGTTTCACCTTGTTCCCAGAGGTTATCTATTATCATCGGCGTGTAGCCTTTTCGATTTTACACCATTATAATGTAGATTGAATTATAATTACAACCATTGTTTGATTCTGGGGCTAGTTAGCAAGTATACAGGGTGAGTCATGAGGAACTGTACATGCTCCTACCTCGTATAGAGGCGCCTATGGGGAATAACAAATAACCATTAAAAAGTGTCTGCTCCCATTGTTTAATAATATACAGGGCGAGTTTCGCATTTTGACAGAAATTTTTATTCATTATAATTTTCGAACGGTCAGATCGATGTGTCTCTTATTTTGGTCAATCGTTACACTATTACCACCTAATCAACTAATTTATTCAGACTAGAAAAAAATCAGGTCCGGCTATAAAAAATTAGTTCGTTTGGGTCTTAGAAAAAATTTCACCCTGTATACGCTTTTTGAAAACTCCAATATGAATTTTACAAATTAGACAAATAGGCAATTAAAATGGCATATTTATTTTTTCCCCATACGATTACTTAATTTTTTATAAAAAAATCTAATTTGAGTAAAGTGAACCATAGATTTAAAAAAATTAACTTTTATTACAAAAATTATTTTTTTTAACCAAATATTTAATTTATGTTACCACCCAATCAACTGATTTATTCAAACTAGAACAAAATCAGGCCCGGATTTAAAAAATTAGTTCGTTTTGGTCTTAGAAAAAATTTCACCCTGTATACGCGTTTTGAAAACTCTAATATGAATTTTACAAATTAGACAAATAGGCAATTAAAATGGCATATTTATTTGTTTCCCCACACGATATTACTTAATTTTTTATTAAAAAATCAAATTTGTCAAAATCGGAATTTTAACAAAAAAATGAAAATAAAATTACGGTTTAACTCGCTACAACTTTGCTCCATTTTAATATTTTTTTTCTGAAATTTTTACAGCACATATCTCTTACCATTGTGAAGACTATGAAAATTGCTGTAGTCTTCTTCTCGTAAAAGTTATGAATTTTTAAAAATAAAAGGTGCAGATACGTGAATGGCAAAGCTAAATCGCAAAAATTAAGTGAAAAAATTTAAAATTTATCTATTTCATCACGTGTTTGTTAAACTATAGAGTCCAAAAAGAAGTGTGATGGGGAGTTTTAAATCTAGAAAAAAAAATGGCAAAACTTGTAGTTTTAAAAAAAACGTTGTTTAATTTTTTTTATTTTTATGGTAAAATTGCGTTTTTGACGAATTTGATTTTTTAATAAAAAATTAAGTAATCGTGTGGGAAAAAAATAAATATGCCATTTTAATTGCCTATTTGTCTAATTTGTAAAATTAATATTAGAGTTTTCAAAAAGCGAATACAGGGTGAAATTTGTTCTAACACCCAAACGAACTAATTTTTGAAAACCGGACCTGATTTTTTTCTAGTTTGAATAATCAGTTGATTTGGTGGTAACATAAATTAAATATTTCTTTTAAAAAAATTAATTTTTGTAATAAAAGTTAATTTTTTTAAATCTGTGGTTCACTTTACCAAACTTTTAATTCATAGTCAAATTTGATTTTCCGTATATAAAAATTGAAGTAATCGTGTGGGGAAAAAATAAATATGCCATTTTAATTGCTTATTTGTCTAATTTGTAAAACTCATATTAGAGTTTTCAAAAAGCGTATACAGTGTGAAATTTTTTCTAAGACCCAAACGAACTAATTTTTTAAAGCCGGACCTGATTTTTTTCTAGTTTGAATAAATCAGTTGATTAGGTGGTAATAGTGTAACGATTGACAAAAATAAGAGACACATCGATCTGATCGTTCAAAAATTATGACGAATACAAATTTCTGTCAAAATGCGAAACTCGCCCTGTATATTATTAAACAATGAGAGCAGACACGGTTATAACGGTAAATTTCAGGTGGCTATCCCTATCTGAAACATATCTTTCTTCACGTAAACGTTTACGTGCAGACAGTCCAGATCAAAAATTCTTCTCACCTGTTTTCGCGCCGATAGACAAACGGGACACCCTCTGGGGTGACAGATATGGAGCTAAACAATAAAACGATTAACTTGTAGCCGTTCTTCTCTTCAGAGGGATTATGGGTAATTAGAATGTACCTACATTGTAAATTATTGTAGAAATTATAAAAAATAAAAATGTATACCATTTTTAGAAATGGTATTAGTGGTAATATTATTGTAGAAATATGCAAAATTATATATTCGAGAACAATACTAATTTAGTAAAAAGGGGTAGATCTCAGGGTTGGCTGTATAACAAACTCTAACATGAAGTAAAACCACTTCTATGTAATAGGTATAATTTCCTAAAATCTTAAAAAATCCGAATGGATTGAATAAAATATGTTCATTCAGAAAGTTTTCGGACCTATCAGTCCATCACCAGTGAATTCGTACAGGGTGAGTTATGAGGAATTGTACATACTCCTACCTCGTATAGAGGCCCCTATGGTGAATAACAAATGACCAATAAAAAGTGTCTGCTCTCACTGTTTAATAATATACAGGGCGAGTTTCGCATTTTGACAGAAATTTGTATTCGTCATAATTTTTGAACGGTCAGATCGATGTGTCTCTTATTTTGGTCAATCGTTACACTATTACATACCACCTAATCAACTGATTTATTCAAACTAGAAAAAAATCAGGTCCGGCTTTAAAAAATTAGTTCATTTGGGTCTTAGAAAAAATTTCACCCTGTATACGCTTTTTAAAAACTCTAATATGAGTTTTACAAATTAGACAAATAAGCAATTAAAATGGCATATTTATTTTTCCCCACACGATTACTTAAATTTTTATATAAGAAAAATCAAATTTGACTACGAATTAAAAGTTTGGTAAAGTGAACCACAGATTTAAAAAAAATAACTTTTATTACAAAAATTAACTTTTTTAAAACAAATATTTAATTTATGTTACCTCCAAATCAACTGATTATGCAAACTAGGAAAAAATCAGGTTCGGCTTTCAAAAATTAGTTCGTTTGGGTGTTAGAACAAATTTCACCCTGTATTCGCTTTTTGAAAACTCTAATATTAATTTTACAAAATTTAGTTTTTCTTAAAACTAAAAGTTTTACCATTTTTTTTTTCTAGATTTAAAACTCTCCATAACACTTCTCTTTGGACTTTATAGTTTAACGTAGACGTGATCAAATAGATAAATTTTAAACTTTTTCACTTAATTTTTGCGATTTAACTTTGTGTCTTCCGACAATGTTTTTAGAAACATCGGTATCATTTTACAAAAGAAAATATTGGACCTACAATCTGACAATACACAATTGTGGAAATGGTTTTGCTTCATGTTATTTATGGCACGAGTCGATGGCAATGAGAGGAGCAAACGAAATTGCTTCGTGTCTTTTTAAGGAGCTTATGAATTTGCCACCCGAAGTGAAAAAAGTGATTTTGTACTCGGATACTTGCGTTGGACAAAATAAGAATTTCTACGTAGCAAGTATGTTCTTAACTGTTCTTCAAATGAAAAATTCGTTAGAGGAAATCGATCACAAATTTCTTGTGTCAGGTCACTCACACATGGAATGTGATGCGGATCATTCCGTAATCGAAAAACAAAAAAAAACAAGTGGTATGCGAATATCACATCCACATGATTGGGCGACATTAATACGATGCGCAAATAAAAAGAAACCTTTCCAAGTGCTTGAAATGTCACAAGATGATTTTTATGACTTTGCAGCCTTGTTGAAAAGTATCTTTGTAAAAAGAAAACAATATTGCACGACTGCAAATGGCTTAGATACACAAAGGAACAGGGACTGATTTATTATAAAAAATCACTTCAAGAAACAGAAGACTTCTCCATTCTGAATTTAAATCGCCGTGGCCGTCCGGTTGCACTCTCTTTATCAAAAAATATACAGAGCCACTTGCAATCTCCAAGGCCAAGAAAGATGATCTCTTGGAATTACTACCCCTTATTCCAGATGTGTACAAAAGCTTTTATGAGCAACTTGTACATTCAAATGCAACAGCTGACGTTGACCCAGATTTAGAAGACCTAGATCCAGACGCCGAAAATCCAGACTTAGAAGAGGTACATACGTAATAAACATTGCAGTGATGTATTTTACTTGTATTGTTTTTTTTTTTCAGCGAATAAAACTTCATCCATTATGTTTCTGTATTTACCTGTGTTTCTATTAGATGTTATTATACTATACTACACTTAATGGCTAGCATGTTAGTTCGTATAGACATAAGTCAGCAATCGCAATCAAAGTCAGCTCCAGAAGACTTAAGTCAATCAAAAACCATCAATTTGAAAAGATATAACCTACTTTATTATTGTCTATAGGTTTAGTTAATATATCGTATTGTAATATTAGTATAAATGCAAGTTTAATTTAAAAATAGATTTATACGACAAGAATGAAACCTTTAATAAATCCTCCTGAAAAACAACGGATTTCGATTTATGCCCTTTTTTCCTAACACTAGAGATATTTAAATAGGATCAATTCGGCCAGTTCTGTTTTTATATCTGTTAACCAAACAATTTTGTAGAAGTTAGGCAGTTCAGCTTTGGTTTTACAGTGTGACTCTAGATATAGTTTATAAGGTTTCCGACAATAACGAGACTCTAGCATTGGCAAGTTGGTAAAAAAATGTCTGTTTCTTTTTTCTCATCATTTTTGAACTACTTATTGTCGGAATCATTACTTCTTGCCACAGTTTCTACTAGACAAGTTTTTCCTGGTTTCTGGTGAATTAAAGTTTTGATGTAACCAATGAGTAATAGTACTCATGGACATACCAAGCGTGATGCAAAACATTTGTTGCATACCCTTACTCTTTCCTTTTTGTTGTGTAGAAAGAAAGATACAGAGCATTTTCTTCAATTCTCTCCTTCAGATTGTCGGTTTCTGGCTTTTTTGATATTTGAGGCAATCGCTATTTTAATACTGACAATGACAAATACTTTTTTTCCCATTTCCGTTAAAATATAACATTTGAAAGTGATTTTTTTCGCTCTCCGTTCTTCACACGCTCATTATTACACATTATTTTTAAGTTTTATCCCGGCTTGGCATTTTCATCTCCGGATTTTTCGTTTGTGGGAACCTTTATTTCTGCAGGCTGTGTGTAAATAGCCTTAAACTCTACATCACCGTAAGCTGAAGTGGTTCTTCTAGAGTAAAATCGCTTCTAAAAAGGAAAAACCTGTAAATAAGAGATACGTACATTGCCATATATGCGTTTATTTTTTCAAAAATACGGTAGTAGTCTATCCTAGCCTTGCATATATGCAACACTGAAATTTGGTGCTATACAGAAATAAATGGTAGCTAAAATACTTAAATAAAATTGGAAAGATTTATGATATGTACCTTTATGTAAAGTTTTAATTACTTTTTGAGCCAAAAAAATTACAAGATAAAAAAATAAATATACTTACTCTAGATTGATATCCATTTTTTAAATATTTAATGACAGCTTATTTTAAATGCATACATGTACGAAATTTTCGCACACCATATCTGAAAACCAGTAAACATCATTACAGAGAGTGTTAAATTGCACTCTTTAGTTCAAGTTAAAGAATTAGTGGAAACAGATTTGTAGGTTTTGGTAGTTCTGCTAATCCAGCTATTGGTTGTTTTTGTAATTAGGCATGTAATTAAAAATATTGTTACTTAGTTATATACCGTTACAACAGAATAAATCGTATGTGCTAAAATTAATTTTAACTATTATACACGGATCCTCTCTCTTACCATATGCTTGCATTAATAACTGGTGTAGAATAGCTTTTGTAATTGGACGTATGTAGTTATACAGAAGTGATCCATTCCATTATTTCTTAAAATATGAGTTAGACACAAATTTACATCGGTAAAATTCGGAACTAAATTATGCTGAAATGATCCAACTTTTTCTATGCAAGTCAACAGTAATAATAGTAAAATGTCCAATCTTAAACGCTCTTTTAGCTTTAATCGATTGTGCAGTAATGATTCATGCTACTTGAATCTTTAAATATTTTTAAGAGTAATTTACAAAAATGAACCAAGACACATGGATCATTATTGCGTTTTAGAAATAATTTTAAAACGAGGCTTTATTTTTTAAGAGAAAATGATCCAAGTGGTCCGAATCATTTTTACAAAATTAAATAAAGCCAATAACATTAATTTCTTTAACACTGTAATGATTCAAAAAGCTTGAATGATATCAGCAAATGTTATTCTCGCAATTTTCTTTGGTCATTATAAATACAGAAGTGTTACATTTCATATTGCAGTAATATAACAAAGAAACCCAAGCGGCAACAACGCAACGCCAGCCAAGATCTGTCCAATGTGCTGCTTGTGATAGTAAAGTGGATAGCGTAGTGCTTTTTTTGTTTTTTGAACATTTAACGAATTCTATTATTACCTTTTTGGATTATTAATAAAAAGTATCAACTCGGTGAAAATGAACAGACTCGATAAAATCATGAATATGACAAAGGCCATCCAGGCAAAAATGGAAAATTTACCACCTAACCTACAAAATGAAGGTAAGCTCTTTTAAATTAAAAATAAAAATTAATGCGTTAATTTTAATAGAAAACCATAAGTATTTATGTTATGCACATAGTTCATTACAAAAAATGTTTACTTTTTAAAACTTTAGAGTTTTACATTGACACCAAACGATTTAAGATTTTTAATTTTGCCAGATCTAACAGTAATTACTATAAAATAATGATTTATAAATTTTTGAGCTGAAAACTTCTGTAACGACGTTGTGCACTTTTTAAATAGAGAAAAAGCATTAAACTCGCGACAGATGATCCTCTTAAAATTTTAATAAATATATCAACTGGACATTTTATTGTTCTAGAAAAATTATCTACGAGTATGGAATCAGAGACCCTGATGGAAGAAAATCTTATTGTTATTAGCGAAGATAGAGATGTTAGAATCAATGAAAGTCATAATGTAATAATTGACAGCGGCGAAGATGTTGCCGATCCTGATTATGAAGACAAAGATTTCGAAATAAATAATATTAATAATGTAGTAATAGATTGTGACGATGATCTTGCTGATCCTGATTACCTGCCTGATTCAAGACGTAATCCTAATGTGGTAAGTAATTGAGGTTTTTTATGTAAACAAAAAATTGATACGGATTAAATTTAAGGTAAATAATTATAATGAAGACCTAACTGAACAACAAGTATCATTACCAATAATTCCACTACCTTGGAAGATAGGAGAGACCAGTCCATTAGAAACTGAATTTACAGGACGACCTAAGAGGGGTAGAAAAATAAAATTTGGAGAACACAACCGATCTGAAAGAAAATTAAAGAAATACAAAAATTTGACATATACAAACATAAAGAACAGGAAGGAATTACCTAAAGTATTTGTTGAATATAATTGTAAATGTTTAAAAAAATGCCACGAACAAATTTCCAAAGAAACCAGGGAATTGGAATTTAATAAGTATCACGAGTTAGGTACAACAAAACACAAAGAAAAGATCTTATACCACATTAAACGAAGGTTTACAAAGGAAAATTAAAAATTTTAGTCGTACCTACACTTTAGCAGGAAAAATAGTGTGCCGTGATATGTTCGTAAAACATTAGGTATTTCTCTCCAAAAAGTGACCGTATCTTAAAAAAATGGCTCGCTCTGATAGCATTGTTGATCAAAGAGGGCAAAAGCAGGGAGGTTGGAATAAAACTCCTTCTGAAGACCTCAAACTTGTAATACGTCATCTAAAATCAATTCCAACTTACACATCACATTACAGAAGAGCAAATTGCTCTGATGCCTTATTCCTTCAGCCAAATCTGACTGTAAGAAAACTGTATGAGTTGTATACTGCAATGATAGTTGAAAAGTATCCTGTAAGAAAATGTGTTTCGTTTGAAAAATATAAGTCTATTTACTTAAACAAATTTAATTTACGAACAAAATCGCTTCACAAAGATACTTGTTTAAAATGTGATTAACTAAACACAAAAATAAAATAAAACGTTGCAACTGAAGAAGAGAGAAATTATTTAACTGACGAACATCAGAAACATGTTGAACTTTGGCAAAATGCAAGAGCAAAAATGAGGGACGATCTAAAAGAAAGTCAAATGTCCCAGGAAATGGAATGCATCACATTTGATTTACAGAAAACTCCCACTTCCAAGAATACCTACAAACATCGTTTTTTATAAACGACAACTATAGGTATATAATTGTGGTATCCACTTAGGATCAGAAGTTACTGTTATGTATGGATGGAAGGAGAAGCAGGGCGCGGAGCTCAAGAAACTGGAAGTTGTTTAATTAATCACATGGAAAAATACCTGAAACCTGATGTGAAACATTTAATACTTTGGGAGCGATTCATTTGGGGGGCAAAATAGAAATATTAAAATCGTTTTGCTATTGAAACTCTTTTTGTCAAAACATAAAACTTTACAGAAAATTTCACAAAGATTTCTAGAACCAGGTCATTCCTTCCTGCCAAATGACACTGATTTTGGCAAAATAGAATCCGCTTTTAAGTTACAGTTACAGTTTAAGATACACCAGTGGTGTAAAAACGAAAATTTTTATAGTACACATAAACTTGAAAAAGTTATTAATAGAAAATTATCAACAGATAAGAATCCCATAAATTGACTTAAAACCAAAGAAATTTCGTTAAAAAAAGAAAACTCGTATTCTATTTTCATGAGAAATTCTTTTGATCGTGAATTTGTGGAAGTGGATATTAAAAAAAATACTAAAAGTAAACTTTTGACGGAAATATTTACTCCAGAAAATCTTTTGGCTCTATGGCCTAATGGTAAAGAGATTTCAGCTCCAAAGTTAGAAGACATTAAGTCGTTGTTAGATCTTATTCCAAAAGACTGTCAAAACAGTATTTAAAAGTCATCAACGTTAACATTGATCTTATATCTAAACATCGTCGCGAGAACTATTATCACTTTGTGATAAAAATATTTTCTGACTGATTATGTCACATTTTTTTAAATTGTAAATAGGTAAAAATACTATTAGACATAATAATATATCACTAGAAAACGTTTACAAAATGACATAAAAATGAGATAAAAAATTCTTTACCTATCACAATCAGTCCTTACAAGTAAATGGCACTTTATCAGCCTTATTAAGGTAATTATTAAGTGATCTTTCTATTAAATCTAGTCAGGGGCGTAACTACGATGTTGGGGCCGCGGGCAAACGTAACCTGGGGGCCCCCTACGGGGGGTATCGGGGGTTTACCCCCCAGAGGAAGGGGGGGACAAACCCTCCATCTCACATCTGGAATCATCTGGAAAACTTACGGAGTTGATTGCTTTGTTTTGAAGGTCTTGTTCGTTGGCATTTAAAATAAAATCAGGTTGAACAATTCGGTACGTATCTTACACTGCTATCATTCCTTGAAAGTGAGTGTCTAGCTGATGGCATAATGTGTCGATCATTGAGTAAAACACGGTTACTCTAAAGCATGACTTGGGATCTTGAAGTCTTTTATCTTCGCACAGTTCATCGAAATGTTTTTTCGTCTGTATTCTTTTTGGAGCAAACATTAATGGTATTCCCCAACGTTGACACATATTTGAAGCCACTTCAAAGGTTTCAAATTGTCCTCTCATTTCAGTTAGTTTTAAGAGGCTCACTTCAAGTAAAACTGTAAGCTGTTAAAATGTCCAAAGATTTTGATTGCAGTCTTTTCGACACGACGTTGAGGATTTCAAGGATTTTATTTTGTACAACTAGTAACAAAACAAAGGGCCTAGCCGGGTAAGATGGTGAAAAGTTCCCCCAACTCGATTCGAATTCCATATAGGCCACTTTTTAGCACATATAGAGGAACCCACTTTCTGAAATTTTTAGCCCCCTAGGTGGTCACGTGACCCCCCTAGAGCCTAATTAGGCTTTTTATGTTTTTATTTTTTATCTCAGCCGCATCGAGAGCTAGCCAAAAATTTTATTTAAAAAAGTTGTAAGTTTCAAAAAGATCTATATGAAAACATATTTTTTTTTATTTTTGGCGGGAAATTCGAATTTTTAGAACAATTTTAAACTTTTAAATAAGTCTGAAAAAAACTAAGACACTCGTTTTTACGAAAATCAACTATAATGTGTATTTTTGCACAATATTTCACCCTGAATTTTTTCAGATTTTTAAAATTGGTGAAACGTACCTTTAAAAATAAAAAACCGCATTTTTTTCGCGTTTTTTTTTAAGAAAATCCAGTATTAAAAATCAGAAAAAAATTTTTGCGCATTTAGCATAATTTTTAGATTCTTCAATACTTTCTATGTAAATAATATATTCTTCATTCTTAACGATAAAATCATTAGTTTAAGAGATTTTTGAAGTTAAAACCGAAGGGATATAATGCATTACTCAAAATAACTCTGCGTTTCATTTTATCTTCAGATTTCTCGAAAACTAACGACTTTATCGTTACGAATGAAGAATATATTATTTTCATAGAAAGTATTCGAGAATCGAAAAATTGCACTAAAATAGCAATTCCGCCAGTGACGTAGAATTCAGGAAGGGTCAACCAATGATTTTCCCCCGTCTTACGCCTCTGGTAGTAGCCTGAAACATTTGTTTAACATAATTTAGTAGAGAGTACAGTACCTACACTTGCTGCCAAGTATGACAAGGATATGTCGAAAAGTTTTTACTTTTAGCGGGAAATTCGAATTTTTAGAACGATTTTAAAATTTTAAATGAGTATAAAGAATTAAGAAACTCGTTCTCACGAAAATAAATTATAATGTATATTTTTGCACAATATTTTACCCTGAATTTTTTCAGATTTTTAAAATTGGTGAAACGTAGCTTTAAAAATAAAAAAACTCATTTTTTCGCGTTTTTTTTTCAGAAAACCCAACATTAATAATAAGAAAAAAAGATGTTTTGCGAATTTAACACGAAGTACTATTGCTCTGAATTAGGTAAAGGTACCAGATGGTTGCAGATGCTGTAAAAAATCAAATACTAATTTTTTCATATTTTTTCAATTTTTTTTTTTCATATAAAATGCACTGAAATTCCTAAAAACACTTTCTCACGTGTTTAACATAAATGATTCTTGACCATAATATTTTAAGAGTCAATCAAATAGTCACAGATCCCATAAAATATCAAAAATCGATTTGTCAAATATTTGTTTACGTTTTTTTTTCAAAGCAATAAGGCATTCAAAATTTCGCATGGTCTTTCTTATTATGCTATGTTTACAAAAAAGTCTCCATGAAACTCTAGAGTTCAGCCTTTAGATTATTTCGGCGTATTCAGCTTAGTTTCACAGTGTGATATAATCCATCAAAACAAAATATATAGCAACATCTCAGGAGAGCGAAGCTTCCTGAAGAAGTTATATTTCTATTATATGATTTCAACGAAATATATATATTCTAAACAGTTTATTTGTATTTTGTTTAAATATTAGACCATTTTTAATACTTACTACTTTCCAAAAAAAATTCTTAAAATGTGTAATACCAAAGATTAAAAAATGGTCACCCATCCAAAACCTAACTGCTCTCGACACTGCTTGATTCCGGTTGTGGATCGACAACCGCTCAAGTCAGTGGGCTATGATGGGCGTATGTATCTAGGTACCAGTGGAATAAAATGACACCAAAGTGACATTTAGACAGATTGTATATAAATAAACATTTTTCCTGTGCAACATTTACTGAAATAAGTTCAATTGAAATATTGAAAACGAAAAGTGGTTAAAAAGCAAATTGGAGTCTGTGGAGCCAAGCCGTTTAGCAGTCGTTTACGTGTTTTATCCATTCCCAAAAAATACTGGTAAAATAATTTTTCTCTGTAATAATTTTACGAAAGAATGACTTGTCTTTATTGCAGTCCTGTATGAAAATGTGTGTTTGTTTTCATTGTAAGTGAAAAAAAATGTTCATTAGTTTATAAGGTGGCATATAATTTATGGTCTCATATAATATTTTTCATTGAATCTCAATTTGCGCTAATTTTTTAGTCTAGTACTAACTTTAATCTATTTATTTCAGGTTAGTAATGTCTGATAGCACTAATAAAGGCAAATCATACAAAAAGTGCGTCAAATGCGGTGCCGATGAAAGAAAAGCTACGTCGTATAAAAAATTCATTGTGTCTGATTGTTTAGCCAATCAAATAAACGAAGTTTTGAATCTAAATAGTGCACTCGGTGATTACATCTGCAAATCTTGTTATACAACGTTTCAATTTTTAAACCCAAAACCAAAGGAACAACAGGATTCTTGGCAACAAGAATAATGTTCACAAAGTACACAAACTGATAGTCAAGGTTCAGAACCGATCACTTTGTCACAATCTTCTAGCAATGTCTCAGAGTTCGTACTTGAAGAGTATCCTAAAGAAGAAGAAGAAGAAGAAGAAGAAGAGTGTATAGAATTGCCATTTCCTCGTCCTATTTCGACACATAAATATTGCTTCTTCTGTGGAAAATCAACTAATATTGTCAATGTACCCTTTAATGCTCGCAAACAAGTCTTTACATCCAAGAAAATATTTATTTCTGATGGCAACCGGTGTTGTTCTACCCATTTAATAAAAAAACGCTTTTTTGAAGATGAAATAAATAATATTCAAGTATATACACATTATAGTTCAATTAAAAAATCAGAGGTTATAAAGCTTCTTGAAAACTTGAGAGTTGATATAGACAAAGGATTAACAGACAAAATTGGCGAGTGCTCTCTATCCGAAGAGCGTTTACTTCTTTTTACTGGCTTAACTTGGGAAAATATTATGCTACGTGATATGATGACGTCACTGAAAAACACGGAATCGAGAAATATAATTTAAGCATTGGTCGTAAACAACACAATTGCAGCTGTACTTGGACTTGAGCGCCCTCAACAAGTATCGGATTTTTCTGCATCGATTTTAAGTTCTTTTGAGAAAGATGTTTTGCCATCTCGTTTTGGAATTCAAGCTGCTAATCGACAACATTTAATCGACCAAACCGCGCCGGTTGCCAAAATATTGTATGATATTCGGGGCGATCAGCTAGGTCTTGTATGTGATGGCACATATCTCCGTCACGAAAAAAGCAGTAATAATGAATATCAAAGAAAATGTTATTCTGGGCAAAAAAAGCTCCTCTGTGTAAACCTTTTACAATTTGCACTACATACCAATGACTACATCATAGGCAAACTTGGCCCGTACTATGCAGCTGACAACGATGCTAAAATCCTTGAGAGTATTCTCAATGACCCAAATGGCTTGATAACTCTTTTGCAGGAAGGAGATAATTTTTTTTTGGATAGAGGGTTCTGCGACGTTATACAAAAACTGTCAAACCTTCAATTTCAATGATTAATTATTTATATGGGAAATAAGCCACAATTAAAATGAAAAAAATAATTTTATTAACGTTTCGACGCCCAAATCGGGTGCCAAAAACGTTAATAAAATTATTTTTTTCATTTTAATTGTGGCTTATTTCCCATATAAATAATTAATCATAAAAATGCCACAAGGAAATAGCTTCAGAACAACTTCAATTTCAAGCACTGATGCCTGCATTAAAGAGAAAAAGGAAGCAACTCACAAGTATAGAAGCCAATGAGTCACGTATGGTTACAATGGTTCGTTGGGTTGTCGAAGCTGTACCTGGTGTAATAAGAAAAAAGTATAAACTTCTGCATAATCAGTTCGATAGCAAGATGATTCCCAACGCAGCTCTATATTGTAAGATAGCGGGTTTTTTGATAAACACATTTGGAAAGAGATACGTTTCCGAAGTTTCAAGTAAAAGCGCAATAATTGCACAAATCAACAAAATAAAAAGTTTAGAGAATACGTTACTTCAAGAATGCGAAGAAAATAGATGGGGTAGGCGGAAAACTTTATTTCAACCACTCCAGTCCAATGATGTTTTAGATTTCCCCGATATGACAGAACAAGATTTTTCAAGAACTTTCTTCACATGTACATATCAACTGAAACAATCAATTTCATATTTGGCTGAGTTAATTACTGAAGATAATAAAGTGGATCTACAGTTCTTGAAAGAAACTGCAGACATAATTAAAATTCAAGTTCGTTCGTGACATATAAACGCCAAAACATACAACTGTTACATTCACTATCAGCCTCATTCAATTGGTACCAATGGAATCAAACGCCATTATTGCGATTGCGCAAATGGTGCCAGAACAATAGGATGTTGCTCACATGTAGCCGCTACCATCTACTATTTATCAAATGCAAGATATCTAGTTAAAATTGTAAATCCAGCAAAAATACTAACAAACATATTTGATTCCAATGTTATACCTGTTATAAATGAAGACAGTGATGAAGATTGAATGCAAAAACGATATGAAACTATTGCAACAGGGCCTTTTTGCTCCCTACAAATAATATAAGTAGATACTTTTTTTTAATGTTAGCAATGGAAAACTCTTTTCAACATAGGTTATTAAATTGAGTTAAAAATTTTAGATTAGGAGGTCAAACAATTATTTCGACGTAACTCTCTAATGCTCAATCAATAGTATCCAAATAGTGTTCCGTCATCATCTAGTATAACATAGAACAATGTCCAAGTGGCTTGGTCCCGGCTAGGATTTGTAACAGTTTCTAGCGTCGGCGTCGACTGTATATTCAATTTATCCATTATTATGTATATTGTGGCATTTATGTAAATAACTTCAATAAATATCTTTTTTAAAATACTGTTATAACTAATACATACTATTAAGTGGGTTCTATAATATTATTATAGAATGTATTCATTAATTTGTATATCGTTTATAAATATACAGGGTGTTTCATTAATAATTAGAAATATTTTAACAGTAGATTCTTGGGCTCAAAATATTAAGATCCAATAACCGAATACCCAAATCACTTAAATAAAATGTGGCTAGTTACAAGGTGTTGTATTAATCAATTGAAAAATTATTTGTACCCAGTACTTTAAGATTGTTTGACATATCCTTGTCATATTTGGCAGCAAGTGTAGGTACTGTACACCCTACAAAATTATGTTAAACAAATGTTTCAGGCTACTACCAGAGGCGTACGACAGGGGAGAATCACCCTTCCTAAATTCTACGTCATTGGCGGAATTGCCATTTTAGTGCAATTTTTCGATTCTCCAATACTTTGTATGAAAATAATATATTCTTCATTCGTAACGATAAAGTCGTTAGTTTTCGAGATATCTGAAGTTAAAATGAAACGCAGAGTTATTTTGAGTAATGCATTATATCCCTTCGGTTTTACCTTCAAAAATCTCTTAAACTAATGATTTTATCGTTAAGAATGAAGAATATATTATTTACATAGAAAGTATTGAAGAATCTAAAAATTATGATAAATGCGCAAATTTTTTTTTCTGATTTTTAATACTGGATTTTCTTAAAAAAAAAAACGCGAAAAAAGCGAAAAAATGCGGTGTTTTTATTTTTAAAGGTACGTTTCACCAATTTTAAAAATCTGAAAAATTTCAGCGTGAAAGATTGTGCAAAAATACACATTATAATTGATTTTCGTAAAAACGAGTGTCTTAGTTTTTTTCAGACTTATTTAAAAGTTTAAAATTGTTCTAATATTCGAATTTCCCGCCAAAAATAAAAAAAAAATTCATATACATAGATCTTTTTGAAACTTACAACTTTTTTAAATAAAGTTTTTGGTTAGCTCTCGATGCGGCTGAGATAAAAAATAAAAACATAAAAAGCCTAATTAGGCTCTAGGGGGTCACGTGACCACCTAGGGGGCTAAAAATTTCAGAAAGTGAGTTCCTCTATATGTGCTAAAAAGTGGCCTACATGGAATTCGAATCGAGTTGGGCGCACTTTTCACCATCTTACCCGGCTAGGCCCTTTGAATGATTCTATTTCCTATTTTTCAGTTGTGCTGCTTCGTCTCTTTCATTTCTTTTGTAACTTGTCAGAACTAAACTTGAAGGGCACTTCAAAACATCGCAAAATCTGTATTTCAATATTTTCAATATTGAAAATTCAATATTTCAATTGTATATTCTGCATCAAATCTTCCAGCTCAGCCTGTTGAATTGAGAGGTTTTAGAGTCACTTTCGAGAAACATCTTTCAGATTGGTATGAGGACTTCAGTGCCTCCCAACGAACGATACTGTTCGTTGGGAGTTGGAAAAATATAAAGATATGAAGGTTTATTTAGAGAAAATACAGTAAGTAAGAAATTGAAAAGGTGTAAGAAAATTCTAGAATGCGTTAAAACTCGATATAGAAAAAGTGAAAGAAAATTGAAGGCGATAGGATGTCAAAAAGGAGGAGACCGTCAGAAAGTAATTGTATACAGCTCTAATGAGAGCAGAATTCAATTTGGTGGGGATTTAATTTAGAAAGCGATATCCGATACCTTTCATTAAAATCTCAAAAAACAAATTCCAACATATGCTGAACTTCGAAGACTGCAAAGAAATTATAAGAAGCCATCTAAAAGACGGAGCTGCTTTGTGGTGTGAAAGCAAAGAAAATAATGTGACTTTATGGAGATTTTGAGACAAATTTTTTTTCCTGCCTCGGTTTAAAATGTCAATTCAAAATGTCAATTTATGTGGCGGTACTATAGGCGTTAATTTGTCAATTAACGTAGTTTTTCGGTTAAATTCAACGCCTTTTGGAGAAGTGCAACATGTGAGAATCATACAACTTGGATTTTTTAAATATCTGTCAGTCATAAATTGCAGATATATAAAAACTTCATTAAAATTATTTTTATATAGTAACCCAAATGAATTTCGTTTAAAACACATGTTTCATATGTTTTTAAGTAACCTCTTGGGTTAATTTTTTGTATACGCCTCTCACTTATCAAAGTCGGAACATTAACAAAGTTTTGTGGTGACATATATTTGACTATCACTTTGGAGTTATTTATCGAAGCAACTGCGTCTTCGAAATCGGTAAAGTCATACAGCTTACCCTTCTTCATTGCAAGTTCTACCTGATGGTGAACTTGATCAGCGCTCATAAACGTATGACCAGGTTCAAAATAAAATAAGGAAATTTCTTCTGTAGATATTGAGTCACTGTTTACCATATGAACTAATAAAAAATAAAATAGCCAATTCTTATTTTGCGCTGTGCAATTATCTAACCATATATTAACCCATTAATGGCCAAAGTATCGAAAACGAAACATTTCTTTAATTATTTTTTCTACGATTTTCATATGACGATTATTATATTTTATGTATCGGTCTTTTATATAGATAGTTTATTGACGTGTTTGTTATTTTAATGGTCTCAATTACCTGCTGCATAATTTTTGAACTAATAAATAGGGATTCATCAAGCCAAGTAGCTTGAATTTTTTCTTAAATACTTGACTTGACTTGAAAATTCAAGCTTTTGATAATTTGATATTTGACTTGACTTGATTTACGGACTGAATTACTTGACTTGATATCAAGTAAAAATCAAACTACTTGATATTACTTGATAGCGATCCGTGAAATGCACATCGAAGGAGACCGAAACGTTAAAATAGGGGATTCGGATTTATCGAGGTTCTAGCAAGCAGGCACCCCGATTGCTCGATGACGACGACAACGTGCTTTTAGTACAGTAGAAGTGATCAAGGACAAACAGTGGCCGTTAAATAATTGTTATGTCTGATTTAAGTAATGTGTCCGTTATGGAATCGGAACCCTTTCAAAGCAGCGGCTCAGAATATATCGTAGATGAAAAAGTGTTAGAATTTGATGACAGTGATAACACCGAAACAGAAGTAGAAAGTGCAGGGTCGGCGCCATCAAAGGCGAAACGAGTTAAAGTTAATGAAAGTCTATCTATATCTAATAAAACAAAAAAAATTACGGACTATTTCATAGTCGAGCAAAATCCTAAGAGTAATAAAAATACTGACAAACTAGGCAAATGTACCCTATGTACGGCAAAAACCACAGTTTTGCAAATGAAAAACTGAGGAACATCTTCACTAAGGCGGCATTTGCAAGCTAGACACCCTAGAGTCTACAAAGAACATTTTGGTAGATCTAGCCCAACTAATCTCGAGGCCAATACCTCTACAGGTTCGACTAGCACACTTTCAGTTTCGGATTGGCTTGAGAAGGTAAAACATTAATTAGATTTTAACTCTGAGGATTTTAACTATAATTATGTAGTCGTTTGTCGTTTGTGTCACAATTAAATAATCTACACGGTGTGCCAAAAATGTCCACATCCTCTTTTTCTTTAATGTTTTTTTTATTTGAAACTTTTTTTATCAAATTTTGAGTACATCTGTAAAAGTCTATAGGCTTTAAGCAATCTAGTAAAAATTGTGGTGTAGCATGTGCCATATGCCATATACTTGGTATAAGAGCGGCACTATGGAGGGCTGAGGTAAGGAGAACCATCTCTGTATTAAAAAGTGTCCGTGGAATAGAGGCAAATTAAGATGGCGCCATTGTAGGAATGGTATCAGTTTTTATTCAAGTATGTAACAGGGAAACAAAAATACTTTGGTTGAATTTCGAATTTCTCCACAATCACAAAGGATATGGTTGCTACCCCTATTTGTGTAAGGAGTGTGAGCATCTGCCGTGTTGGGTTCTAATTCTGTTAAACGTGGACCGTGTAATTATATTTTCTCATCACAAAAATTGTTGCAAAACTTTATTCGCGGTTTCAACGACCGTTGAGGGCGCTGCGAAACGTACAAAGATGGAGGATTGTGAGTAATGCTTACTTCTGTCATTTAGTGTGTGTCTTTTTGTTTTGTTGGCGAGCTTCGACAAGCACTGTTGGGTGTTATCTTAAACGTGTTTTGCCTTATTTATAGTGTTTTGAACTAGTACGATCAGTTTATTACTTACTAGATTACTTATTAAGTAGGTTCAGAATTCAGCCACCAGAGAGCGTTTTGACTTTTGCAAAGGCGAATACAATTAAATTTTATAAAATAACTCAACTTGTCACTCTGACATTCTGATGATTCTGTAGGTTATATTTTCATTCTGCATACTTCACTACGTCTACAACTGCTAAGTTCACATCTTCATATTCCACATTAAACTATTGCTAAGCTAGCGCCACTGTGGTCACATTTTGAACTGTTATTTGCCACTTTTTGACGGACATTTTTTTCAGTTTTTCTCCCATCCATAAGAGATGGTTCTCTTACCTCTACCCTCCATAAGTGAGACATTATACAAATTATACGTGAGCTTTATTGTAACTTTACTACATTTACTACTATTACAGCATTTTACTAACTCCAGTTTTGTTTATTTAGCAGACCATTAGGAGATCAGAAAATTTCCAACAAGATAAATTTCAAAAACTACTAGTGGAGTATATAGCACATAAGTATCTACCTTTCAACTTTTTTGAAGATGCTATAAGTGAAAAAATGTACAAATACTTAAATCCAAAGGCAACTCTACCTGGTCGTAATCAAATGAAATCTTTGACATTAAAAACATTTGAATCAGCGCAGCAAACAATTAAGACATTTTTGAGGACATGCAATTCAAAAATCTCGTTTACAATCGATGGATGGTCTTCATTTAATATGAAAGGATACTATGGTATTGCCGCCCACTTTATCGATAAAAATTGGAAACTTCATTGTATCCTGTTAGATTTTGTGCCAGCATATGGGCAACATACTGGTAACGCTATAGCAAAACTATTTTTCGAAGTATTACAATTTTACGATGTTACAAAATGCATACAAGGTATTACTACCGACAATACAAATAGTAATTTCACGTTCATCAGAGAACTACATTCTACCGCATACTTTTAAGCCATACGGACGTGTCTAGTAGTAATCGTATTTGGTTTAATAGCTTGTTAATTAGTTCTAGTTTTTTCTTTTTGTTTTGGTGATCGTTTAAAAATAAATACATAAATTGTGTGTTTTTAAATAAATAGACCCCGTAATGGGGGACAAAATCTAAAGACGTCCTCTTTGACGAAAGAAATTGATATGGACGTGTCTAGTGGAAATAGTGTATTGGAAACTAGTGGTGAAGCAACTCAGGAAAAAGATGATTTGCAGTCCAAGGAAAAGGAGATAAAGCATTTTAATTTGCAGTCAGATAAGTACAATTTAAATAATATCTGGGTATATATTGAAAGAATTGGTGATTTAAGTAATTTATCAAGACTACACCCTATGGTTTTAGGGGATTTATTATTTAAAAAGTTAAAATTTACTCACATACAGCAAATACGCAGTATTGGGAAGAATAGGATAAAAGTCTTATTAAATTCTCGTTTAGATGCTAACAACTTAGTAAATAATAAGTCTCTAAAAGAACATAATTTGCGAGCTTATATACCGAATCACTTGTTAGAAGTGAAAAGGTTGGTAAGAGACGTGGATACGACGTTTGATGTTAATTATCTTTTAGAGAGTATTGAATGCACGTCAAAAGTTTTAAATATATATAGAACAAAACGTAGGATTCAAAAAGAAAGTACAATAGAATATGTAGATAAGAAAACCGTAGTCATTACTTTTGAGGGAAATATTCTACCCAATTTCGTTGCTTTCAATCGTGTTTATTTTCCTGTTGAGCATTTTGTTGGTAGGGTTGTTCAATGTTACCGGTGCCTGAAATTTGGGCACGTCTCTAAGCAGTGTAAAAGCTCACAGGAATCCTGTATACAGTGTGGTGAAATAAAAAATCCAGATCATAAATGTGAGAAAAGTATGTTTTGCATTCACTGTAAAAATAGTAACCATGTAACAATATCTAAAAACTGCCCTTTTTATGAAAAGCAGAAGAAAATCAAGACCATTATGATAGAGCAAAAAACTACCTTTTTAGAAGCAAAATTATATTGCGAAAATTCATTCTCCGGCCAAATCAGTCACAATCCTTTTTCTGTTCTTTCAAGTTATGATAAAGAATTTCCCACACTCCCTGTAAATAACAATAATGTTTCTTTAAATCGGCCTAATATAAGTATGAAACAAACCCAATTTTCAACACACCGTCAAACTATTTCTAGTAGTGAAAACCTTCCTACAGCAAAGAAAAGAAAAGCCAACAGCCCTCCTATGCAATCACCAGCACATCAACCACATTTTCCATTCATATTTGGACCCTCACAACCCTTACCTCCTAACCCATACAAACCAAACTATGGAAAAACTGACAACAAAAATGAATTAGCTAAATGTGTGTCATCTTTTATAATCAATCTTTTAAGTAACATTCGTACATTGGAAGACATAAAAACAATAGACGATAAAACAATAATTTCAGGTTTAGAACAAGTATTGGATAAAGTAGATAATAGTAAATTTTAATGTCTCTTAAAAATACTTTTAAAATAAGTCAATGGAATGCTAGATCTGTGGTTGCCAATAAAGGTAGCTTAATGAATTATTTAAACAAAGAAAAAATAGATATTCTCCTCTTAAGTGAAACATGGTTTAAAAGAAATTTGCAGTATCGATTTAATGGTTACAATCTTATCAGAAATGATCGCCAAGATGGTTTTGGCGGTGTGGGTATATTAATTCATAATTCAATTTCTTTTAGTGAATTAAACCTTAATTGTAATTTTAATAAGGATATTCAAATTTGTGGTATAAAGATTAAATATGAAAAAAGTGAATTAAGCATATTATCTATATACAGATCACCTAAAAGTAAGAGCACAGTAGATGATTGGAAAAATATTTTTTCGGAAGTCAGTAAACCAGCAATTATAGGTGGAGACTTCAGCGCACATCATGCAATCTGGGGATCAACTTTTAATGACGCAGTTGGAAAACAACTTATAACAGTTGCAGATGACTTGGATTATATAGTAATGAATAATGGTCAAAAAACTATTTTTACCCGACCTGACCAAAATACTTCAGCCATTGATGTAACTTTTGTTTCGCCTGAACTAACTAGTAAAATAAACTGGTCCGTCTATCCTGACACTTTAGGTTCAAACCATTTTATCATCAACATGGAAATAATTTGCCAGAATAAAAATGAGGAGATTAATCCTGCGAGCAAGTGGAACGTAAAAAAGGCCGACTGGTATTTATATACATCTTGTGTAGAACAATTTTTTGATAAGCAATACCAAATGGAAAATATATCAGAAAAATACAATTTCTTAATAGATGGGATCAACCAGGCAGCAGAAATTTCAATTCCACGGTACAAACCTTTTAAAAACAAGATTCGAACCCCTCCCCCCTGGTGGAATAGAGATTGTGACAAAATCATCAGTGAGAGACAAGAATCACTTTCAAATTATAAACACAATTCGAATTTTGAGAACTATTTGAAATGCCAAGAGACCATAGCAAACGGTAAGAAAAAACTGAAAGCAATCGCAAAACAAAGTTGGAAAAATTTTGTCTCCAACCTTATGGAATCAAGCCAGGAAAATAAACAGAAAACCAATGTCGAATACAAAATGCTTTGACAGTACATTAGAGGAAGAATTTTTTGACCAGATAGCACCACCATCTGTTAAACCACGAGAAATTATAATACCTACTACAAAAAAGAATGAAAAGGAATTTTTACTAGAACCATTTAAAATTGCTGAGTTAGAATATGCACTCAAAAACAGATGCAACACAAGCCCAGGATTAGACAATATTAAATATCCTATGATTCAATTTCTTCCTAAAATTGCTAAACTCTTTTTATTAGATATATTTAACGACATAATTATTAATAATTCAGTTATTTATGAATTTAAAGAAGTAATTATTATTCCTATTCTCAAACCAGGTAAAAATTCCAACTTAGCAGATTCGTACAGACCCATTTCCCTTATGTCTTGTTTACTAAAAACATTAGAACGAATGATCAAACATAGACTAGAATGGTGGTTAGATAGGAATAACTTACTTCCAGAATTTCAATTTGGATACAAAAAAGGATGTGGTTCTATAGACGCTATTGCTACATTAGTAACAGACATTCAGAATACATTTACCAATAATACATATCTACCTATACCTCGTCCAATTTACTTACCGTTGCACGTCATCCGCGCCATAGCCTGTGGCACGATACCAACACGAAATATTTAGGCGGTGGGTGTGTTCTTTTTTAGAATCAAAATGATTCTAAAGGGGAACACATCTACCGCCTAGATATTTCGTGTTGGTATCGTGTCACAGGCTATGGCGCGGATGACGTGCAACGGTAAGTAAATTGGACGAGGTGTACAATATGTTTAGATATAGAAGGTGCATATAATAGTGTGTGTCTTCACATCCTAATGGAAAGAATGATTAGAAATTTTCACATACCAGCTGCTTTAGCGAAAACCATACTCAACTTTTACACTTACAGAAAAATTTATCTGAGATCTAATAATAATAGACTGATAGGTCCTCGATATAACAACCTAGGACTTCCACAGGGGTCAGTTTTAAGCCCTCTATTATTTAATCTGTATACAGCTGACTTGCACAATATTTCAATGGTAAATAACGGCTTTAATATAATACAATATGCTGATGATTTTCTGATATACTCATCTTCCAAATCATACGAAAAGTGCATACAAATTTTAGGAAAAATGGACGACTTCTCTAATAGCTGGTTCAAAGAAAATGGATTTGAAATAGCACCGAGCAAATCCAGTATATGTATTTTCACGAGACATAATCTCCCAAAAATAGACAAAATAACAGTAAGCAGTCGTGAGTATAATTTCTGTGCCTCAATTAAATATTTAGGGATGATTCTTGACCGTAAATTAACTTGGAAGCTACACATCGAATTCATGTTAAACAGATGCAACAAGGGATTAAATTTCCTTAAAGCAATTTCTAAAACTTGGTGGGGAGCCGATGTAGAAACGGAATTGCTTTTTTATCGATCGTACATAAGATCAATCATCGATTATGGATGTGTTTTGTATGGTTCAGCAGCTAAGTATATCTTGGGAAAAATAGATGTGTTTCAAAATACAATATTACGTATTTGCCTGGGTACTATGAAGTCAACTCCAACCAATTCGTTATATGTTGAATCTCTTGAATTTCCATTGAGATATAGAAGACAATATCTTAGTCAAAAATTTCTGATTAATATTTGTCATAGAAACCCCTCTCTCTACTCCAATATTAGCAAACTTAATAATGCAGATTTAATAAATAAATATTGGATCCACAAGAACTCCCCTCCACTTTGTGAGGCTTTTAGGAATCTCTCATATTGCGATTACACCAACTCACATACATATAACAGCTCAAACTTTAAAGATTTTGATGCTTTTTTGCAAACTATTACGATAATTAAACCAAGGTACCATGTAAATACTGCAATCAGCTTCAATATATTAAGAAATTTATTAGAAAACTGGCCAGAATCAATAGTTATTTACACAGATGCATCAAAGTCTTCTTTTGGCACTGGATGCGCTTTTTATATCCCCTCAAAAAGTATAGAAAACATGTTTACACTGGATCATAATTTTTCAATTTTTACTGCTGAAGCCATAGCAATTTATGAAGCATTAAAGTATTTTAAGAGTTCCAATGACAGCTCCGCAACAATTGCCTCTGATTCTTTGTCGGTTCTTTTAGACATTGAGACTATGTTTTTACCCAGTAAAAACACAAATATTTACATTCTTCTAATTAAAAAAATTATTTTTGAATTACACCATGAGCAAAGAACCATGAGTTAGATTTTTGTGGATTAAAGCTCACATAGGGCTCGAGTATAATGAGCATGTAGATATATTAGCTAAGGAAGCCATTGCTTCTGGTGTGAAAACAGATTATAAGCTCTGCATTCCAGATGTATTTATAAAAATCAAGAATGATCTAAACAAACAGTGGAAACAAGAACATTATGAATATAGTCAACACTCCAAGTCACAATATGCACTGATACAACCCACAATCCCGAGTGAATTTTGGTTTAAAAATTACTCTGTCCCACGTAGATACATTACATCTATTATCAGAATGAGATCTGGACACGCGTGTTATCCAGCCCATCTAGCAAAACTTAGAATTTTAAGTTCCAATTTATGTGAAGATTGTCAAAAAGAAGCAGATTTAAACCATATTTTCTTTGAATGTACAAAATATATACAACAAACTGATGACTTAATAAAAAATTTAATCAAACATAAAATCCTTCCTCCTTATAACATTTGCTACCTTTTGTCATTAAATAATAAAACCGTATATGACTATTTAATAGAATTTATTTCAAAAAGTAACCTTAACTTGTGAGCACAGTTAAACTAGTAACCTTTGTTTTACCCCATTTGTTTAAAACCTTCTTTCCGTGACCCAGTCTAGTTTGTGTATTAATTTAATGTCTTGATGGGTCCCTAGACGAGAAGCGAGTAACCATGTTATTCCTTACTGATAATCAAATAGGTATTGTGATAATTACTTTCTTTTCTTTGCTTTAGGAAGAACTTAAAAAAGTTGTGACTGGCTGAATGGCAAAAGCCTGTGCAAAAAAACAAAAATCAGAGAACTAAAAACATTTATTTATGACATCGATACAAAAAATATCCACTTTGTATGTTTTGCACGCATCTTAAACTTGGGAGCCAGAGATTTTATGAAAATCCTTGATTCTGAGCTTGAAGAGGCGGCCAACACTTTGACAGATATATCAGAGGATGATGAAAAATCCTCTGTAAGAAAAATCCATTCCCTTGCTAAAAAATTTAAAAACTCTGAACACTTACGTAAGGATTTTGAAAAATTTTGCACCACCTTAAACCTAAAATTTACTATGCCAAAACTTGATGTCATAACAAGGTGGAATTCCACGTTCGACATGTTGAGATGGAGTCTAAATATGCGAAAAGCACTTAATATCCTTTGTGACAATGTAGAAAATCTAAAAACTTTGAAGCCAACCGACACAGAATGGTCGTTAATTGATCGAATTTGCCAGTATCTTAATGTTTTTAAAAGCATTTCCTTAATTTTAGAAGGTGAATCATATGTTACTCTGCCTATGGTAATAATTGGCATCAATATGATGTTGGATAGACTAGAATTGTGGGCTATAGAACTTGACAATAAACCTGATCGAGACAAAACCGATGAAAAGATCATAAATAGCATTCAAGCTGCAAGGGACAAAATCATTAAACATTATAAGAGAACCAACTGGATGTACTGTGTTGTCTTAATTTTAGACCCCCGACATAAAGTGGAAACATTCTCCAAAACAAATTGGGGAAAAGAGTTGCAGCTAGAAGCAGTTAAATATTTTGAAGATATTTTTAGAGCACAGTATTTTAAGGCTGACTCTCTGCCAATGTCTGAACACTCTGCTGAACCATCTGTTCCAGTAGCACCATCTTCATCTTCAAAACCTAGTTTAGTCGAAAAGTTTGAAATCGATCTACTAAGTTTGTTTAGTAGAAAATCTCTCCATAATGCAGACGCAGACGACGATATGGCCTGGCATTACGAAATCGACAAATATATTTCTGATCCACGAGCTGACAGTACTGAAAATATTTTAGAATGGTGGAAGAGGCAGGAATCCATTTTTCCAAACCTCGCCACAATGGCCAAAGACTTTTTATCAACGCAAGCGTCTTCAGCTCCAGTCGAAAGGCAGTTTTCTAGAGCTGCCCTAACCCTTACCAAACAAAGAAACCGATTAGGCGATAACTCCGTGAGAAGCCTTATGTGTCTGAAATCGTGGATGGCAAATGAAGACATTAAAGATTTATTTTAGATAGTTACACTCCATTTTTGGTGATTTTTTTATTGTTTATTTTATATTTTGTTGTTTTATTACCAGAATTCAGAATATTTCGTTTTGTTATTTTATTTATCATTTTAATTATGCAACTTACATTTTTTAAGTTTTTAATTTTTATAGATGTTTTTGAAATAAAAGGTTACATCCGTATATTTTTATTGTTATTGCGTTTTGGCAGTTTTTTTCAAGAAAAATCAAGTAGTCTTGATGGACGTCTTGAGTTTGTCAAGTAATTGATGTGTAACTACTTGACTTGACTTGAATTTCAAAAAATAATACTTGACTTGAGCTTGTCTTGATTTCAAGTCAAGCCAAGTCAAGTAGTTTGAAAATCAAGTCAAGTCGTGAATCTCTACTAATAAACAAAACACTCAAAATTTACTAGTATCTGTCGGTGCCGTTTGAGCTCGCATAATAAATCACAAGATATTTAAAATTAGACCAAACCAGCATTCCTTGTTCAACTAGATATTGTAGAATAATATTATTCAAACATAATTTGAAATATGACTACTCATAAATTTTTATAACGCTTTAAAGATAATGTTTCGTTTATGAAACTTTGGCAGGATCCGTGAATTTATGATCCATATCGGATAGTCTACTAATAGTCCAAGAGCTGGAAGCGGATTTTGCTCGTGATAAGTAATATGGACAAACTATACGGGGATATGTTGAATTAGTCACTTTTCCACACGGACGGAAACCAGAGCGGGGGCGAGGGTAGTTTTAAGGGGTCAAAGTCGCCGTTTTTATTATTTTTTTTGTGACGCTCATGATCGAGTGCAAAAAACTTTGGGAATAAGTAAGTCATGACGTAAATAAGTAAAATCTCCAGGGGCGGAACGCTACGTGGGGGACAAAGGGATGGGACAGGGATAAATATAAAAATTATAAGAACTTTTTTGTGACGTTCATGATAGAGATAGTGCACCAAAATTTGAGAATAAGTAGGTCAGGACGTAACTAAGAAAAATCTCCAAGGGTGGAACGCTGTGTGGGGGATAAAGGGTTGGGGGCAGGGGTGAATATAAAAATTATAAGGGGTTTTTTGTGACGTTCGTAATCAATATAGGGCACCAAAATTTGGGAATAGGTAGATCGTGACCAATCTAAATAAAATCTTCAGGGGCGGAACGGTGCGGGGGGACGAAGGTAGTTATAAGGGGTCAAAGTCTCCTAGATAATTTGGTATCAAATTACAGGATCCGAGTAAGAAGTAAAAAGTGGTTGTGGTCCTTGTTTATGAACCTTGTAGATTGCACAGTTGTAAATTCATGGAGAATTTACACCATTGCGAATAACTCTCGAGTCTCCCAATTGCAATTCCGTTCTTCGTTGGTTTTGTCACTGATACTGAACGAAAAAAGATTTACACTAAAAACAGCTGCTGAAGAAGGTGACTTCGAATCAGACCCAGAGCCAACGCCATCCACATCAGCGCAGTATGAGGGCATGAGGTCGTTCTTCTAAAGGAAGTTTGCCTTCTGATATTCAGTATGACCAGATTGGTCATAATATCGTTCGGAAAGAGGAGGGACGTAAACGGCGGCGCAGACTGTGCAAAACTAACTCTGTTTATATGTGCGAAAAATGCAAGGTTCACTTGAACGCTGACTGTTTTAGTGCTTTCCATAAAAAATGAGATGCCATAATGACGCTACTGCCATACTACCATACTGCCAAGTGATCATTTTGTTTTACATAATTAACTATTGTAGCAATATCTTTAGTTTTTAATTGATAAAACTAAGAAATTTCATTTACCCACTATAAAACGTATAACTTTCAATTTACTACCTATATTATGCCAAAGTTTCGTTAACGAAACATTATTTTTTTGTATATTGCAATTATTATTGTTTATAATTTTAAGTAAAATATTGTTCTTATACCTTTATTTATAAAGTATATAAACTTGAATTGTGAAAAATCTAATTATTTCAATGCTTGGCCATTAATGGGTTAATGTTCTTTATATCGCAATTTTGCATTAAACATATATACAGTGCGGTGGAATAAGTGTTGCCCCCCCCTGCTAACTTGTTTATTTTAAGAATATAAGCAAAACGCTCGGACAGGTCGATTTTTAAACTAACCATAGTATATTATAGCATCAACGTTTCGAACTTTATGCGATCCCTCTTCAGGTGACAGCCATAACTTTGATTTTTTTAAATGGGAAAGTACATCATGTGACACCTCAATTAAAAGCTCTTAAAATACTGATTTCAAAAATGTATAACACTTTAATCCTGTTTGAGAGCGTAGGCGCAAAATTTCGGTCGAATTCTTTCTAAATGCAATCATTTTTTTCGAATCCTGAATAAACTAATAAATATTTTTGAAAATTTTAAATGCAGAATGAAATATTACAGTATCCTCGATGGTCCAAAGTCCCTGAGAACTCCTATAATGTTTATTTTAATAAGGCACAGTGGTGAAAAAAAGAGAAAATTTAGTGCGATTTTTAATTTCAAATATATCATTCAAAAGAAACTTTTTGTTTATTCTAAGGGACTGTCAGCCCTCGGTAATAATATAATCTTTCATTCTGCGTTTAAATTTTTCAAAAATACTTATTAGTTTTCTCAGAATTCGAAAAAAATAAATGCGTTTAAAAAGTGTTCGGCCGAAATTTTGCGCCTACGATCTCAAAAAGGAATAAAGTATTATACATTTTTGAAATCAGTGTTTCAAAAGCTGTTAAATGAGGTGTCACATGATGTACTTTACCTTTTAAAAAAATCAAAGTTATGGCTGTCACCTGAAGAGGGATCGCGTAAAGTTCGAAACGTTGATGATATAATATACTGTGGTTAGTTTAAAAATCGACCTGTCCGAGCGATTTGCTTATATTCTTAAAATAAACAAGTCAACAGGGGGGCAACACTTATTCCACCGCACTGTAGAAGGCGCTCATTATATGTTCTTGTTTCCGTCCAGCTATGTCATCATGCCACAAAACGGTTAACGGTTTTTGATTAGATGTTATTGTTCCCAGGGCAACAAAAGTTTGATTGTAAGCAATAAAACGTAGGCAAAAGATTATTCTTTTAAAGGTTCCTAATCTTGGTAGCATTATGATCTTTTCTAAATCTGAAGATATATAAATGACATTGTCACTTTATGCTAAATTTTTATGCTTAGTATACAACTCCCTGGCTTGTGTATTATACTTAACCCATTAGCGCCGTGCGTTGCTTTAAAGCAACGGCAGACATGCCTGTATTTGGGAGGAGCTTGAAGTCACAAGACAGTCAAAAAAGAGGTGTGACCTTGCAAATTCCATCAACCATAATCGCTCAAACTCGGTTATGCGTATCTATTTGCGGTGCTAAGAACTGTTTGTTAGTTTGGTGCATCTGAAGTTGAGTATAATATTAGAACGTGAAAATAATGGACATTCGATTTGAGTAAGTACCATAATTTCGATATAAATGAAACTTATTATTTATATATGTTAAATTTGTGTTGATTATACTTCTAACAAAACATATTTTAAATAATTTATATGAATTGATCAATAACTTCTTATCAATGCCTGTTGTAACCCAGCCGTTGCCTTAAAACAACGCTAGGCGCTTGTACTACCTATATTTTAAATTTTATCATTTTTGTTCTAGACTCTAGACGAGGATTTTCGCTTGCTCAAGCCGTTGATATAATTTATAATGATGAACTAGGTGGCGATATTTTTGTAGAACCTCCAGATACAAATAATGTAGACACTGACGAGAATTAATATGAACCATTCGCGAAAACCGAGTTCCCAGAGGATGTCCGTTAACTCCTAAAAATGAGTTTCTGAAAAAAGATCGAGGTTATTTTGAAACAGCTATTGAACGAAATGATGGACAATTATATGTCCGGTGGATGGATAATGCAGTAGTAACAATGATTTCATCATCCTGCGGCACTCAAGAAGTAGGTCAAGTAAGATTTTCTCAGAAACTCAAAAGAAACATACTTGTTTCTAGACCGAAATTGATCGCCAAGTATAATACATTTATGGGAGGAACTGACCAAATGGATCAGAATGTAAGTTGCTACCGGATCAGTATTGGCCAATTTTTACGTGGATGCTCGATGTTGCATTACAAAATAGTTGGATATTGTATAATAAAACTGGCAGAGAAAAGCTATCGCAATTAGATTATATAAGAGAGATTGTAAGCACATGTTTAGCGAAGTATCGTGTACTTAGTAAAGGAAGTGGAAGACCGTCGGCTTCCTTGACAGCATCTGTCGACAGCCGAGTATCGGATGACATTCTTTTGGACACCATCCAGGGGCGTCATTTTATAGGGTCAGGGGGGCATTTGCCCCCCTGACCCTGAAAATGACTGAAATTTACAAAAAATAGATCAATTTTGTATTATGTTTGCATATATAATGTATATATAATGCTTGCCCCCCTATCAAAATTTCAAATGACGCTCCTGACACCATCAATCATTTGATACAGTACATTCCAGATGAGAAAAAGAGAAGATGTGCGTCTAAAACATGTAATCTATCGTTAGAACAATGTGTTTAAAATGTGATATTGGACTATGTACTTCTTGTTTTATACCTTTTCACTCTCGATAATGTAAATTTTTATAATTAATAACATCGAATTACATTTTTTTATGAATAAATATCTATTTTTGTTTTATTGCCTACTTTACTGTATCCCAAATGCTTTAATTTTTTGGTTTATTATTTTCAACAAAAACTAGGTAGTGTAAGCGCCTAGCGTTGCTTTAAGGCAACACTTAATATCTCAGAAATGAAATATCTTAGAAAAAATATTCTATTAAGTTTTTTATTATTTAAACACAGTTCATTACTAATATTGCAAAAAATAATACAAAATCAATAATTTATTAATCTCGGCGCTAATGGGTTAAGGCGATGTTTTCGAAATTTGACACAAGGATTGCAATCTACTACAGTATTACAATTGTGATGTTTGCTGTTTATGTAAATTAAAAGACTCACACATTTCGCACTCCTCATTACCAAGTCGAGTGAATGAAATATTCAAAGTTTTGAGTTGTTTGCGATAAACCTCATAGGACATATTATTTTCTTCTGAATATTTTGAATAGAAATCTTTGTACATAAAAGTTATATTGATATCGCTCGGTAAATATCGTCTCAATGGCGCGTGCTCCCGTCTGTAGTACGGCTCTGCAGATTGAATGATTGTATGTGGTTATTAATTAACTGGCGATCTATACGAGGTGTTTTCTGGTGTTTTCAACGCATGTCAGAATGAATGGGATTTGTAGCATCAAGTGACCTCAATATCGCGTCGTTATTTTTTTTATAACCCAAGGTAGTAAAAAATATATTTTGCACACCTCAATAACAGATCCATCTCTTTTCTTCTTAAAGGCAAAACATCTTTTCGGCTTTCTTTTAGGTTCCCTTGTGTATTTTCTTTTCGGAACTGCTACAGCCACTTGAGACATAACAAAAACTCTTCGCTGTTCAAAAGACAAACTCCAAAAATCAGAGTTCAACTGTGCTCTATCTTGCTCAGTAAAAAACGTGTTACATTGTTTCAAACATTTTTCAGTACAAGCTGGTTTTACGGCATATTCTCATTGCTTTTTAGCTCTCTTCTCTTTAATCCGTTCACCTAGGCCAGTGTCATACTTCTTTCGTTTCTGTGGTTGGACATCAAGTTCACTTCTCCCCGTACCAGTGCTTTTCGTTTCCATAGTGTTAGTATTTTTGTTTTTATTAGTACAATCTACAGTGTGTCTTGGCTCTTTTTTTCCCATTTTCAATGCATCTTAGTTCTCCAAAATCTGTCTTAACACGTCTTTTTTATGTTTATTTGACGACAGTGAATTACGGAATGTATGAGATGGTGAAGATTTGGTGAGTGTAGCCGTAGAAGTAAAAGGCTTGGTTAAATTTGTAGGAAAAGTTCGTAATTGACTTTTCTTTGGCAATTTTCGGTGCGAAGGAACGTTTTCTGGCAAATTTAAATCGTCTCAATCTTCGCTTGAATCCGGAATGTAAGCTTCGTCAAGAACTGAGTCGTCTGAATTAAAATCTAATATACTCACCGGCACAAAATTCGCCACCCAAAATTTTTCATCAAGTTTGACAATGTGTAACTGTATTATTTGTGCTCCGATTTAACACAAAAATTCTGCTTACATTACATTATACAGGGGTGAATGGAAGCGTTGTATTTTCTCCTAACTTTAAAAAATTCTGTGGAAAAATTGAAGAGCTGATTATGTTTCATAGTCCTCTCATATTTTCCTGGAGACACCACTAAAATTTTTGTTTTTTTGAATTATCCGAATACATCTTTTCTTGTAAGAGCTGTACAATTTTTTGTAAATAAAAATACTGATGGACTCATAAAATAGAGGTCGGATTGATAAGATTAGAATGGCATGCATGCAGCCCAGATCTCAGTCCTATTGAGAATTTATGGGATGAATTAAAAAAAGCTATTCGCCGTCATCCTAGGTCTCCAGAAAATTTGGTACAGTTATGACCTTGGTAGAGGAATATTGGGCTATTCCCCAGACAAGGATAACACATCTTTCTTCGATGCTAAACAGATTGCGAGCAGTCGTTGCTGCAAGAGGTGGACATACCAGCTATTGAATTGTTTTGTTTTGTTGTTAATTTTGGTTTCTTTCGTTAATTTTAGTTAATTTGATATTTTTAATTTAAAAAACCTTCAAAGCAGTGTTTTTATTGCAGCTCTTACAAGGAAAGAGATATTCGGATAATTCAAAAACCAAAACCTTAAGTGATACCTCCAGGATAATACAAAAGGAGTATGAAACAAAATCAGCCCTCCAATTTTTTCACATGATTTTTTAAAGTTAGGAGAAAATACAACGCTTCCATTCACCCGCGTATAATTCCCTCTAAGCAAAAATTTTTGGGTACTGGAATAATAGCAAGCAACATCAATGCATGTACCTACAAACTGATGCAATAATCTTGAAAATCGGAGTACAAATAAGAAAGATATAGATTGTCAAACTTAATCAAACATTTTAGGTGGCGGAATTTTGTGCTGGTGAGTGTATATTAGGGCATAATGATGGTTTTGTATTATTATCAGGTTGAAAAGAATGTTGGATAGAATGTACATTATCAGAAGGAAAATTATCTGCTGGTATTTCTTCATAACAAAACATATCAGTGTTTTCTAATGATATGCTGGGAAAGGCTTTGTTTAGCACAGTAATTTCATTTATAAAATTTCGGGAATGGTAAGATGTTAAACTATTTTGAGTATCACTAAATTTGTTGGGGAATAAAGAAATCAAAGTATTGTGTTATGCAGACGACGCCGCATTAATCGCCGAGACAGAAGACGATCTCCAAAGATTAACACACATCTTTAATACAACAGCCAAGAAATACAATATGATAATATCAGCAGAAAAAACCAAATGTATGACAACATCTAAATACCCACTACGATGTAAAATCGAAATTGATGGGAAAATAATAAAGCAGGAAGCAAGGTTTAGATATCTGGGAATTGAATAACCAGTTACGGAGATGTTGAAGAGGAAGTACGACAACAAAGCTTAAAAGCAAGTAAAGCGGCGGGATCTCTTAATGACACAATCTGGAAGAACAAACACTTAAGACAAGACACAAAAGCAAGAATCTATAAAGCAGCAATTAGACCTATATTAACATACACGGCGGAGACAAGGCCTGACACATCTAAAACGAGACGACTACTAGAAACAACAGAGATGAAAATACTCCGACGAATATCAGGGAAAAGTCTGTTGGATAGGGAGAGGAGCGAAAACATAAGAAGATCATGCAATATAGAAGACATAAATGGATGGGTGACAAAACGGAAACAGGAGTGGAACGAACACATTAGTAGAATGGCAGAGGATAGGATAGTACGAATAGCACGAGATAAGTCACCAAATGGACGAAGAAGTATTGGCAGACCAAGAAAAAGGTGGTGCGATAACCTAAACAATTTAGGAGGATAATATTGAAGAAGAAACAGGCTTTAAAGCCTACATACAAGAAGGAAGAAGAAGACTAAATTTGTTGAAAACTGCCGACGTCATGGAATATGGTCGAACATACAAATTGTTTACAAATTCTGTTTCCGGTTCGCCAGTTTGCATCTTAAAGTAATCCGAACTTGGTATTTTTGACGTTACCATATCTAATATGAGTTGAGATCGCCGGAAAATTTTAGAACTGCAAAAAAAAACGAAAAATTAGATTTACTAGGAATAATAATATTATTGGAATAGGATTAGAAAACAAGTAAATATTTCTTAAACAACACAAACTGTCATACACACTATCATGGAAACATACAAAATATACAATCTTTCATCTTGTACATGTATGTACAAGTCGTAATCAAGATTCCATTAACTTTTAAAGCGCATCTGTTGAAAATTTTAGTAATAATAACAAGCAGGAACTTACCAAGGAATTTTCTTAGCCATATTGTAACAATGGTATTTTGATTTTGTTCGAAATTTCTAAACATTAATTGGTTTTTTAAATGCTCTCCAGAATCTGCGTGCTTATGCAACGATCTACTAATATCTAAAAAATGTATAAAACCGTCTCCAATCCACACATAATGTTTATTTATAAAAAGGAGGCATGGCCAATAATATAATTTTTCCTAAAGCTGTTCTACTCTAAAGCCAATTGAATTCTGTAAACTAAGAAGACTTAAAATTAATGTTATATGACTTACCCGTTTTTTACTTCCTTTTTTAATCCAATGTTAAAAATACTGGTTGGCCGACCATGTAAGAGAACATCCCTTTTATCTTAACTTTTCGAATGCCGAAACGGAATCTCTACTATATTACACACCAAGTCATTAATTGGATTCATGTCTGTCTAAAATTATTTTTGTCCAAAAGAAATCCAGCAGAACATTTTATATCCGAAACACACCACAGAGAAATGTATTAATAAACTGCACTTAATTTAATACTGTAACTAAACCAAACCAGATACTATACTATACACATCGCACCATGCATCAGTGCAAAACTGTTGGAAGTAAAAAATTGTATGAAAATGAAGTAATCATGGCATTCGCTTGTAAACATGCATATCTATCCCGTGTAAAACTTTAGTAACTTTCAAATGCTCAACCGGATAAATACCACAACTATCACACCGATAATGGCACGAAAATAGACAAAATCGGCGTTATCTCGAAACTTACTTAATTTGACTTAAAACAGTTTTGCACTGACGGTGCGACATACACTATACTTAGAAACTATACAGGGTGAGGCAGATAAAAGTCCTTTTAGAAATATCTCGAGAACTAAAGGAACCAGAATCATGAAAATTGGAATGACGGGGTTTTGAAGAGTGATCTCTTTAAGGGGGGGGGGGGGGGGGTATGGTTTGAAATATTTAATTTTTTTTATTATTTCAAATAAAAGTGCATACTTTCAAGAATACACCCTGCAAATTTCAAAATAATCGGAGTAAAATTACCAGAGATACAGGGTGTTGAATATCCCTACCTTCGACTCGCTTTGCCGCGATTTCGCGCCAGCACGCTTGAGCGTAGTGAGAAACGTTAAACAACTGTTCGCCTTCTCTTTTGTAGATTACTCCTCGATTCAAAAAACATATTCCAATGTGCATCACTTTACGATTTGGCAGACAAATAAGAAGATGAAGATGCAGTTGTCAAAACTTTAAACGCATTTTTCTCAAAACTGCTTTTTCAAATGCGGTGGACATTGTAACTGAAAAACTACTCGGCCGATCTACCTGATATTTTGCATAGATTTGCTTTAGACATTTCATGAGGTAACAACGTCGAGATATTTTTATTTTTTTGTTTACTTTTTGTTCAACAATAATAAATCTGTTGATTTTCACAAAATTTTTACCAAAAATTTCATTTTTTTTTATTTCTGAGTGATACCAAAAATTCAAAAATCATTAAAATTAAAAAAACTCGACGTTGTGACCTCGTGAAACTCATAAGCTAATTAAATTTTTTTGAATTTTTTGTTTCGTATGATCGAGTGTCGAGTTCTGATGTCCACCGCAAAATCCATTTTTTTGTGAGCTGCCTGTCAAAATTTGTCACCAATGGCTTATTTTTCAATATTTTGGATTTAATTTTTTTCTAAATATTCTTTGAATTGTACTTAATATGCTTATTTAATTTAAAAATAAAATAATTTTACCATAGCTTCGAAAAAAATTCACAAAAATGTGCTTGATTTGTTGATTTCAAACCATAGCCCCCCCTTAATGAAAATATTTTCATCGATTTGCTGTTTCCGGTTATACCGGAAGCAGCGAAATTTCGCATATCTTTTGGTAAAAAGAAAGACCAAAATCAAAGACGCATAGTGCATCAGACTACCGAGAAATCGACGTCCAATACAGAACCGATTTCGAGAAATACTCAAAGTGTTTGTTATCAAAGTAGCGACTATAATTTTTCGTTATTTAACGTGACGTCTGATAGCATTACCGGTAAATATTTAGTAGACGTGCTACTCAATGACAAAAATGTGAAAATGGAGGTTGATTCGGGCGCAAGTTTCTCAGTGATTAGCAAATCGACCTACCATAAAATTTTTAGTGAAAATCGACCTAAATTAAATCAATCCAGTGTTATTCTGCGCGATTATCAAAACTCAGTGATACCCATACTGGGTGAGTGTCTAGTGGAGGTGAAAAGGGGTCAACGATCAGCCAAGCTTCCCCTTATAGTCACGAAAGGAAACCGCGCCAGTCTTCTGGGTAGAAACTGGTTTGAGAGGTTAGGATTAACCATAGCCGGGGTAAGTCAGATTTATTCCATTATTAATTATCCAGAAGAATACCCAGATGTATTTAACACGGATTTGGGATCTTACCGGGGTCCCCCAGTAAGTTTTTCGTTAGACAAAAATGTAAGGCCAATTATGCTTAAAGCGCGTAAGGTTCCTTTTGCACTAAAAGAAAATATTGAAGCTGAATTGGACAGGCATAAAGCGCAGGGGGTTTTAGAGCTGATTACATACCCAAAATGGTGCATCCCAATCGTGACCGTTTGCAAAGAAAACGGAGAAGTTCGGATCTGCGGCGATTACAAATCTACATTACACTTAGTGCTAAATCCAGAACCTTATTCAGTGCCAGCGGTACAGAATATCTTATCCAATGCGCCTGCTCCGACTAATAAAACCGAATTACAAGCTTTTCTTGGACTTAAATTTTTATCATGCGTTCCTAAAAGACCGTAAAATTGCAAATCCGTTACATGCACTGCTCCGAAAGGACGTTCCTTGGCAGTGGCGTTACAAGAAACAAAAAGCTTTTGAATTATTAAAACACATTTTGGCAAAAGGACCGGTGTTGGGACATTACTGTGAACGGAAGGATTTATTTTTGACGTGTGATGCTAGCCCTTACGGGGTAGGTTGTGTACTTAGCCAGCGCGATGATGAGGGACGCGAATATCCAGTGGCGTACCATAGTCGTACTCTATCATCCGCGGAACGAAACTTCGCCCAAATCGACAAAGAAGCACTGGCCATAATAGCGGGCGTTAAAAAATTCCATGAATATGTATATGGCAGGAGAATAAGCATAAAAACGGACCATAAACCATTGCTGGGTATTTTTAATCCAAAAAAGAGGTTCCAGAGATACTGTCACCCAGAATGCTTAGATGGGCTCTTATGTTATCTGCGTATGATTACGAATTATGCTACATACCGGGTGCAAAAATTCAGAATGCAGATGCTCTTAGCAGGTTGCCACAAAAGGTAAATGCGCCAGAACCGCCAAACTCAGATGACGTTTTGATGCTCGAGAACATCCCAGAAAAACTCATCTGTGCCAAAGACATCGCTAATGAAACTAAGAGAGACCCAGTGTTATCTAAAGTTTTGCAGTGGGCATGGAAAGGCTGGCCTGAGGAAAAAATTAAATTTTCAGACGAATATACTCCTTATCTACAACGTAAACACAAAATTAGCTGTTATCAAGACTGCCTGTTATGGGTTACGAGAGTAATAGTTCCACTTGGAGGGAGGAAAACAATACTGAATTTGCTACACTCACCACACCCTGGAATCGTAAAAATGAAGTCACTGGCACGGTCTTATGTTTGGTGGCCAAATCTCGACAAGCAAATTAAACACCTAGTAAATACATGCAGCGAGTGCCAGGAGTCTAGATATATGCCAAAAAAGGCTCCAATCCATCCTTGAGAGTGGGCCAGAGCTCCATGGACAAGGATACACCTCGATTTTGCCGGTCCATTTAAAGGAAAAATGTTTCTGATAATCATAGACTCATTTTCAAAGTGGTTGGAGGTAAAAATCGTTCCAAATACCTCTAGTGCTGTAACCATAGACATTTTACGCGGTTTATTTGCCACTCATGGCATCCCAGATGTTGTGGTATCGGATAACGGAATAGTTTTTTGTCGGCTGAGTTCCAAGATTTTTTAAAGAAACACCTTATTATTGGCATTGGTTGCACCGTACCATCCAAGTAGTAATGGGCAAGCGGAGCGCATGGTACAAAATGTAAAAAATGCTCTTAAGAAAATGACAGATAGCAATGAATCAACCAACATACAAGTAGCATTGCACAGATATCTCCTTACTCAGCACATTACACCCCGTTGTGCGAAAGGGAGATGCCCATCCGAAATATTAATGGGGCGGAAGTTAGGCTCACTTTTTGATCGTCTACAGCCTTATTTTAGGAAAGAGATGCTATCCAAGCAAGAAATCAAATATCCTAAGGAAGCAGGGACCAGAGTTTTTCACGAAAACCAGACTGTATTTGCAAGGTCATTTACTCCTGGTCGAAAGTGGCTTCCTTCCAAAATAATTGAAACCACCGAACCATTAAGCTAAGTTCAAACACCTGATGGTAAAATTTTACGTCGTCATTCTGACCAAATAAGAACTCGTGTATGTGACCATGTGACTCGTGTAGGAAACCACAGACGAAGTTACACCGTCAACCTCGATGGAAACGGGGATACGCGAAACTCCGCAACACCTTTTTCCGCATCCTAACGATTTGGTAGATCCAGAACCAGAACTTGGAGAGCAGGTCTCTGAAGTCAAGAAGCCACCCGCTCGTATAAGAAAACCTCCAAAGTATTTGGAGGACCATGATGAGTAAATTCATCTAGGAGGGAGTAGTGTGCTGTCTCGAGCTCTCGGACTATCTAATCCCCAGGTGCGCGCGCCGAAGAATTATTTACAAGCAGGCGCGAACTACTTTCATATTAGCATGGACATCCTTGCATTATTGTTTACATGTAATTAGTTATAATTTACGTAATATGTACCTACGCTAAAATAAACGGGTAGTAATTCCAAATTACTGTTGTATTAATTAGATATTATATCAACCCTGACTCGTACATAAAAATAATTGAATGTTGGTTTTTGATATTTCTTTTTGGTTTTGGATTTGCATTCGATTTGTTTCTCATGAGTTCTAGTCCCATTTTTTTTCTTTTTGAGGCTCAAATGTTGTTCAACAAATTCAAGCTGTAGGGCTTCTGCGGGAGCAGAGTCTTCATTGGAAAATACGTGGGGGTTGAAGGATCCTGTCCCTTTAAAGCCTTTAATGGCCTTTTCCGGGGTAGCTACTCTACTGAACGCCAGGTTGAATAACTCAGCAATATATCCATAATCAAAGGAACGGAATCTTCTTTAGAACATTCTATGAATAACTGGAAATGTCTTAGCCACATAATAAATAAATCCTCTGTGATCCATCCATTCTTTAAGCAACCGTAGATGGCACCTGGAGGGCCATTTCTCTGAAGATGTACTGCCATTCTTTGTGCAAGCAAATATGAACATGGGTGGAATGTAAGTACCCGAAGCATTGAAAGCACACATTGTGGTAGTGTCTTTCTCCGCTCCCAGCTTGTGACAAAACCAACCCGTTTCTGCCCTCGTTCTGTGAACATTTTTGGTGGGCGCTGCATTGTGGTAACGCCCGTTTCGTCACAATTGTATATTTTATTAGGTACAAAGTTAAATTTTTCCATAAGTTTAGATAAATTATCGAAAAAAATTGATACCCCTTAACGATTAAATGCATTAATTTGGTTAATACTAGTTCCTTCGGGTTTTCTTAAGGTAATATTTTGTTTACACGTGAATTCAGCGGCCCAGTCCTTGCCAGCCAATTGTTTTTCATTGATATGTTGGATTGTGCATAGTCATAGTCATATGCACATATCCAAACTCCAATGGGTGTTAAGCCATAAAAGCCTTGGCTTCTTTTGAAACGATTGGCTTACGTCCTAATCGTCTTCTTCAAGAGCCATCTCCGCGATGGAGGTCGGCAATCATCATAGCTATTCGGACTTTGTAGACGGCTGCTCTTAAAAGTTCATTTGATGTACATCCGTACCATTCTCTCAGATTGCGCAGCCACGATATTCTGCGTCTCACTACGCTCCTCTTTCCTTGAATATTTCCCTGCATTATGAGTTGGAGTAAGTTGTGTCTTTCTCCACGTGTAATATGTCCGAGATATTTCAATTTTCTCATTTTGATTGTATTTAAGACTTCCATTTCTTTATTAATTTTTCTCAGAACCTCTTTGTTTGTGACGTGTTCTGTCCATGATATTTTCAGAATTCTTCCATATACACACAACTCGAATGATTCCAGTTTTTCATTGATGCCGCATTTAAGGTCCAAGTTTCCATTCCGTGAAACAGAGTCGAGAAAACGTAGAACCTAGCCAACCTTTCTCTTAGCTCTAACTTTAGATCTCTTGTGCAGAGCACTCCTAATGAAGGTCCAGAATTAACGGCGTCATTCTTTATTAGGTCTTGTATAGTTGATCTTGGTATCTCAAATTTCACTGCTGCTTGTCTCACGGATACACCCTTTTGGATAGCACGTAAAGCTTCTTGAAAATGCTCCTTGCATAAGGAAGCTTTTTTCGTTTTTCTTTTATAATGCCATGGAATCTGCAAATAACAAAAAAGTAGGTTGCCTAATAGTTGTGACATTTTCTGTATGTGGAGAAATGCCGTCAGTACCCCATTTACTGCGGCCAGTATAACCCCAAAATGACATAAGGTAATTTGTTTGTGTTGGTATTTTTTCTCCTAACTATACGTACAAAATATATTACAATACTTGAAATATACGTGGTAATCTATGACTTTACGTGTTAGTTCATCATTTACTAGTAACCAAATCGTCAATATTTGTTTGATAATGCCAGTTTCTCATAGCGACACGAGCAAAACACGTTTGTTCACGATAACGATCGGCACATACACATAGCAGTGGGACTCTATAACTTTTATAGCGAAAGCGTAAGCAAGTCGTAGCGAAGCGTAGCCAAGCAACGGTTCAGTTCGAATCGTACTCTGTATTATGTGACTTCGCTTCGCTATACTATCGCAATACTCTACGAACTGGACCGAATTGAAACGAAAGATTGGGTAAAAATTAACGGCAACACTGCACGTCGTTTCAAGATTTTAGAGTTCTGTAATAAGTGTCTTGTTCTATGCCATAGATAAACTCCGTCCTCTGGAAATGTGATGTGGTTCTACACATTTGACTGTTTTAACTAACCTATAATTCCAAAAATCATAAAGTAAACAAAAACAAGTGTTTATTGTTGGAATTAAATAAAATGTTGCCTATAAATTTAATAATTTTCGAAGAACAAGAACGTAGGGATCAGTTACGGCTGATTCGTGAAGAAGGTAGATTTTTAAGGGATAGAAGTGATTATTTTGGTTTGCCGGATTTACGATTCATAGAGTTGTTTAGATTAAATAAAGATTTAGTCCATTACCTTTTTAATGAATTGCAACCGTTGATGGATAACAATATAAGGAGAACCAGAGTTCATTACCAAATACGAATACTGGTAGCTTTAAGGTTTTATGCTAGTGGAAATTACCAGCGAGGAATAGGACAGGAATATATTCTGTCTCTAAGCCAACAAGTCGTCAGTCGTTGTATAAGGGAAGTATCTGAGTTGATACAAAATCATTTGGGGCACAGTGGATCAAATTCCCGGATAATAATGAATTTGTAAATCACAAAATAAAATTTTTTGTACTCTGTGGGATGCCTGATGTTATACGTGCAATTGATTGCACACATATTGCAATAATTGCTCCACAAATTGAGGAGCATAATTATGTGAATCGAAGAGGTTTCCACTCAAAAAATGTGCAGTTAATATGTGATACAGACTTACGGATTTTGAACGTCAATGCTAACTTCCCTGGAAGCTGTCATGATGCGTTTATTTGGAGACAGTCAAGAATTAAACAATGGCTTCAAACTAACTTTGAAAATGGAGAGGAAAATACTTGGTTATTAGGAGATTCGGGATATCCACAGGAACCTTGGTTGATGACCCCTGTACAAAATGTATTACCCAACACCGCAGAAAGCCAGTATAACCAATCCCATTGTCGAGGAAGGAATTGTATTGAAAGAACAAATGGTGTATTGAAGGGAAGATTTAGATGTCTCTTAGGAGAGAGAAAACTACGGTATGCACCAAAGGTTGTGACTACAATTGTTAACACATGTTATATTTTACACAACATGTGCATAACTTGGAGGGTTCCACTCGATGAGAATTATGTCATAATGGACAACCTTAACGAAGAAAACAATCAGGTAGTTCCAAATGAAAATATCCATCAAGCAGGTAGAAGAATAAGAAATGTAGTCATAAACAGATATTTTAATTAGTTATAAGTTTCTAGAAAATGTATGGTTTTATGATGAATATAGTATTTTTATTGTGTCTTTCTTTCTTACTCAGTCTTCAAGAACAACATTTGGATGGCTTTTTGCAGAAAGGCACCAATCCACAGAAATGAGATTTTCTATTATACCATTTTTATTGTAGTATGGTTCTTTTCATGAGCATTTTTCAGCGCTTCACAAATGATAGAAAAAATGGTTAGTCCGTCATAATTACACATTTATGACATTTATTCTAACATGACATTTTAGTTAAATCTGACAGTTGTCACATTTTAGTTGCAATTTGGTATAAAACCAAATCAATTGTGTTTATTGCATTTATAAAATGGTATGTTCTTTGATTTGTATAGTCTTATAAATTGTACAGATTAATTTTTTTTATATAGAATAATATAATATTATTTAATATTATATTATTAGCGCCATCTATTGACAACTGGAGTTAAATGTTATAAATGTCACCTACGAAATGTAATTAGCGACGTGCGTTTTTTTCTGTCACATACAATTTAATGCGTTAGAGAGAAATCGAAAAACTGTGCCGCACTGAAAAATGCTCATGAAAAGAACCATACAGGTCATATTCTTTAATGTAAAAAAGATCCAACCCACCAGATTGTTCCTGCGCCATCGTTTAACAAGTGCACCAAACTTTTTTACATTAAAGAATATGACTACTACATGAATAATGACTACTACAATGAAAATGGTATAATGGAAAATCTCATTTTTGCAGATTAGTTCCTTTCTGCAAAAAACCGTCCATTTGAATATAAAAAAAATAGTGGATTTCCTATACAAATGACACAAAATAAATATTTAAAAATCCTAAACTAAATTTACATTCAAGATGCAGTAGAAATAAACAAACCAAGACATGTTAAATGTTACTAGCAGCACTCCCGAATCATAATTTACAATGTATATACTCTCGAAATCATTATTTGAGATTTACAATGTAAATTATGATTCGGGAGTGCTCCTAATAGCATTTAACGTGCCTTGGTTTGTTTATTACTACTGCATTTTGATTGTAAATTTAGTATAAATACATCCTTCAAAAATCAAAAGTTGATTGCGAAATTAAAGTCACATCAAAAGAGAAAAATTTTAATAGCAATGTAAATCCTAAGTAAAAAACATTTTTTCTTCCTAACTAAAAAATACATAAACTAAACTACCTAATTAATCATTACTTAAAACTAGAAAAAATTATTAAAGTTAAACATTATTTTTTAAAAAATTTAGTATTTGAAGATGAATGTCTCACATTTTTTCTTGTGCATCACTCAGTCTTTTTACATTTTTGTTAATTTCTTTTAATACATCGAGTGTCTCCCTATGCATTTGCTGCACGTTTGATGAGACCCCACTCTTTGTGTTTGACAACGGAAAATGTGAAGAATGTCCCAATTTTTTTTATTTTCAGTTGTTTTTGCCTTTTTCTTAGGAGGCTCCACATTTTCTGATGTAGATGGCACATTCGATTTATTTTCTGAGCATTCACTCAAAAACACAAGTGGAGGTGGCGATGGTGTAATCTTTGCAGTTGAACTTGATGCAGTATTTAAAGGATCCAAACTCATTGCATTTCCCAACTGCTCTATCTAAAATTAAAGAACTATGAGTAGGCAGATTATGAGATTGTAGTAGGTACATAACTCTTGTAAAATGCAGTAAGAAATGATTTTGTGATCTAGTGATTTTAGTAGGTTATTTTTTTGTTTTTTGTCAAAATTGACAAAGTTACTAACTATTTAGTAATTATTATTTTTATTAAATTACTTACTAAAATCACTAGCCAGTTGTTTCTTTAGCAAACCAACTACATATAGTAAAATTTTTGGAATATTGTATATAAAATCACTCTCTTGTATGTGGTAATATTTCCTTATTAAATTTTTTTATTATCGTCAACTGAGATTTCTGTTATAATCTAATAACCACAATTATGTAAATATATAGGTAATATACTCTACATTTTAAAAAGGTATAAATATTGCATTACAAACTAAGTACTTTTAGTATCATCAACTGAGATTTGTGTTGTAATCTAATAGTCAAAATTATGCAAATATATTATATATATATATATATATATATATATATATATATATATATATATATATATATATATATATATATATATATATATATATCTATGTACTCATTATATACATTTTAAAAAAATATAAATATTAGATTACAAAATAAGTAATTTTAGTTAAAGAAACCCAAATATAATACAGATTCTATAGTTACAGCATCTGCTATCAAAACATTCAAAAATACATATGGCCTTGGTAAGACTATAACATTATATTATATTCATATTGGTGATATTATAATATGTAGATGTTTTTATTATGTAAGTATTCTAAAATGTTAATATTGAAATAATAAAAATTTTCTTTTTGATGATGTTCAAATGATTTTTGTGCATTATCATTAACCAACATAGACCATATATCAGCTCACTTATACACAGAACTTATATACAGAAAGGACTCTTGAAATGTTAATAAATGTTTGAATATAACTTACTAGCAAGCAAGAAATACTGCGAAAATAAATTTCCAGTTCTAGGAAACCTGATACACATAATAAACTTCAATCAGTTAAAATATCCAGAACACATTCATGGCCATCTTCATACTGACTGGAATTTATGAAGCAACAATCTAATATGAAGATTATTAGAATGTCACATGCATATAAAAAAGAAACCAAAGAATAAAGAAGAATGTAAATGCTGGTTACTTTATTCTTTGCAGTGGTCGATATCGGACATCATGATGTTTGTATAACAAAAAAGTACTTAGTAGTATTATATAAAAGACTTACATCACATCCCATCTCAATATTCCCATCTCCTGTAATGATGGACCATCCTAGCAGTGAGATGAGACGATTTTCGTTTTCATTTAAAGGTGGTAGTGGGCCACCACCTCCAGTTTGATTTAAGCCCTTCTTTAAAGCGGCTACTTTTGATCGAACCTTGCTTTTCCAGTCTCCAACAGCCTATAACATGTTGTGTAAGTGGACCCAATCATTAATTAAATATAATGTACTTACGTTTTGCCATTTTCCGTTGATTTCTGCAAATAACCCATACTATTAAGGGTGTTAGTGATTTCTGTCCATTTTTCGTTGTATTTAATCCTTCCAGAGGCACCATCAAATTTTTTTGTTAATATTGAGGGATTTTCCTCTGCAAAATCTAGCAGTACTGTCCACTGTGAAGGGTGAGTTTTTGCTCGGCTTTCCATGTTAAAAACATGTATTTGTGAAAACTGAAAACTCGAGTACTATGTATTTGTAAACAAAAACAACGGTTAAAAAAAGAAACGTGGTAAAAAACAACCTTAAAAACAAGTTAAATTGTCAATTTCTTCTTCTTATACGTCACTCTAAGCGCTAAACGTGGTGAAACGAAACCACAAATAATCACGTTTCCCTTTATTTCAGAACTTCATTCGGTGTTGCCGACGTCATCCGACAGCAGTTTACAGAGTATAACTTGATGAAAGCGTTCGGAAATCACGCTTACGCTTTCGCTATAAAAGTTACAGAGTCCCGCTTACAGGTCGTGATTAAGCTGAAGACTGCATCTATTGTGCTTGAAACCAAGCTAGCAATGAACACGCCGTTCGGTTATATACGGTTATACTCGGAATAGTTGCAGGCCGGGATTACCCCACTGGCCGTAATTCCCCCGCTTTACCCTAAATTTAAAGAGTAATAAATTAAGCTTTTGTGGCATCTCGACTCTGTGAATTAACTGTGAACTGTTAATTATTATCTTAGAATCCATTGAAAAGTTGTATGTTGCATTCGAGAAAATTCTTGTATTAGTTTCAAGATGGTTGCTTTGTGATACAGGTATTTCAACCATAGTTTGCCCTACCGGTTTATAACAATTTTCTGCATTAGCAAACCCACCAGAAATGAATATTTTTTGGTTATTATTTAAAGAAAATTTATAAGAATTTTAACCTAAAAATTTGACTAGTTACAGTTTATTTTGAGTTTGACATAAAAACTTAATATTAAAGCTTTTGTTATTAAAAGTAGGAACTTTTGTTTCTCCATTTTGAATGACTGTTTATGACTACAACTTTCAGTTTTGTCCATTAATTACATTTCACTGGTTTCTTGTAAAACCATTCAACTAGAGATTTTGGACAATATAATAATTCAAAATCAGCAAAATATTCCGCCGTAAAGCCTGTTTGAATCAGCAACATTATCTGTTGAACGCCTACAAGTTCTTTATAATTTTTCAATTCTTTAATCTGCGTATTTGCTTTTGATTTGTCTTCATAAGTAAAGTTTTTTATTTTGACTTGCGAAATAGTGTTGACATTTTTTTTTATTTTTTGATTCTAACTATAAAGTTTTGTAACGTTCTGTCCCCACATTCTTGTATCAACAATAGATTTTGAAGGAAATTCATTATGGCCATTAGAAATATTATGTAATTCTTTAGAATCTTTAGTAAAAACGAAGAAATCTTTCAGTTCAACGAATTAATTATTTTGTCTACACTGTCATGATCTTGGTTCATTCTACTCTTACTTCACTCTTTGTTACTAAATAAACTTATATCGTTTTCAAATGGATCATCATCAATTTTACAAGACTATAGTAGTGAATGATGCATTGGATTTTTTATAGAATATAATAATAAACATTTTTGTAAAGCACTTTGATTTGTGGTTATGCCTACCCAACCTCCAGAAATTGCAGATGATCTATTTTGCGTTTTCTCCAAAGCTTAATCTCTCTCAACTCTCTTGGATTCACTACTATTGCTTTTTACTTCTCCTTTTTAATTCACCCCTTTTCAATTCACTGTTAATTATATGTGGTAAATCTATCATATCTTGTAGATACAACAATACTCTTCTTGAATAATATAGTGGATGATTCATAGAAAATAAAAATGGTAACATATGGAGAGCTGATGATAAGTGTAACTCAACATTTCCTGTTCGATCAGCCCTGATGGAATCCAATAGAACTTAAATCATGTGCAGTATTTATTGAAATACCTATAAAAAACTTGATTTTCTTTAAGTTTAAGCTCCAAAATATTTGTAAAATTTTTGAAATGTTTGTTTGCTTCTTTAGTCACATAATTTTTGAAAAATCTCACGTACTTTTATTTTATCGCCAT